>NC_090207.1:13875000-14065000 GCF_033026475.1 Channa argus | reverse complement strand
GTAATATCTTTGTACTTTGCCTTTTTTTTAAACTTTTTTGTACTGTTGCTTTTGACCCTTGTGTGTTTTCATTTCTTTGTTCAATGCTCCACCTGCAGATGGGGGATGAGTCTGAACCGGTAATTGCAATGAGGGACAGGGCACAGCATTTGCAAACCATGTCAGGCCATTTTAATGAGCAATTTAATCACTACTGTTGTATTGTAGTTCTTATGGATTTGTTTAACATTTTATTTATCCATCATCCTTGGTCCTTTATAATACATGTGATCAGCATGCTGTGAAATCCCTAAGTTCATCTCTTTTCTCATCTATGGATTCTATGACTGTGTTTCATCTTTCAATCAGCTGCCCATTCCCCTACGGATGGACACTCCTCAGTTCCCTCATCAGCCCCAATCGCCCCCAGATTACAGCCCCACAGAGTTTGGTCCAGGGGACCACACTGGACCAGTAAAGGCCAGCACCAGCTTAGAATCCCCTTTTGTCCCTAGTGTACCACTGTGTTCTTTCCAGCATTTTTTCTGACCCTGTTTTCCCTACATTGCACTACTCTTACATTGTTTACATCGTATTTAAGTAAGATTTTAGTTAATTCACCTGTGTATCTTAGTAAAAATCTCTATACATAGTCATTTTGCTTTGCCACTTTGTGGAAGGGCTGTGGTTTTTGCTCCACTGGATTTGTTCATTGTACCCCAACCTTTGTTGTCACCACAATAGACACAGTGAGTAGCATTATAACAAAACCTATTCGATTTGGACTTGTGTGAAAGACTTTTTAGACCCTCCCACCCTTTCACTCTTCCTCTTCAATCCTCCGAGAAGAAATGTTGTAATAACAAAACCTGATTTTATCAATCTTACTCTACTTATTTTAATTGTATTCTTCCTTCTACCCAGCTTGGAGGAGACCTTGGAGGAAGTCCTGCTGTAAGTAATTTAGTCTGAGTTTTTATTGGGCTTTAATTCCTTGATATGTGCTGACACTAAATATGTAAGGGTGATGTGCTGCTTTATGACCCACAGATGGGGGCTGGTTTTGGTGTTCCTCCAGCTGCGGTACCTGCCACTTTCAATGCCCCCGTTAGCAGTGGCCTGGATGATCTGTTTGATCTCGGGGGTGGGATTGGTATCCCTATGGGCACATACAGCCCTCCTAAAATGGTGAGTCTCAATAGGCTGAAATGATACAAACATTAAAGTAATATAACACTTATGCAGGGACCACTAATAAAATAAGCTGGTCTCATCTTTGCTTAGATTTGGCTTCCAGCCATGAAGGCCAAGGGTCTGGAAATATCAGGCACTTTTGCTCGCCGTGCTGGAGTCATCCAAATGGAAATGACCCTTACTAATAAAGCTATGAGTGTCATGACTGATTTTGCCATCCAATTTAACCGAAACAGGTAAGGCCATCTACTGTGCAGTAGGTGCTGATACAGTATTTCCATATTTTTACACAATTTGCAATCCCACCCCCGCTGTGTTTTTCTGCAGCTTTGGTCTCACTCCGGCTGGACCACTCCAGGTTGTCACTCCTCTTAGTCCTAACCAGAGTATTGAAGTGACCCTTCCCCTCAATACTGTGGGACCTGTGATGAAGATGGAGCCTCTCAATAATCTACAGGTAACACAACGTTGATTTGCTATAAACAATATATGATTGTCCTGGGTTTCGTTTTGGATGAACTTTAACTTTCTTTTTTCATCTTCTCTTGTATTTTGCATTGGTTGTCGAGACACTGACGCCTTAAGTTTAATATCTTATGGGTCCCAGGGTCTTGAACATTATGACAGCACTCTTTAATATAAACAGTTCTCTTCTGTCTGTGTGTCAAGTGTTTGAGCAAAATGGTATTTTTAGTGCCCTTTGAAATTCTAAATTGAAGGTCATTGACTATATTTAAAATTCTAAATAATTTATCTTTATACAACCCAAATTTATAGATCTAAAAAAAATTAAATGCTTTGTCCTTGAATTATTCATGGACCTCTTACAGTTGAATACCTATAAATAAAACCTAAATAAACCTAACACGGTCTGCACAGCAGTTATGATAAGTTGTAAAGTACTGGAGGGTGGCTTGTTTTTGATCAGAATGGTTCTATTAACTGGGCAGAATTGCAGACGGGTGTTGTATACAGCTGGTGAGAGAAGATAGGAGTCACAAGATGGGAGCAGTAATTAGTGGTCCCAGAAAACATGGCTCTTTTGTTTCTCCTGGTTTCAGTAGCACTGCTAACCTTTCTATTCAGGTCTCTTGAGGGCCTTCTTTGATAGATACTACTACTACTACTACTACTACTACTACTACTACTACTACTGGTTTGTTTTGACATATTCTCAGATTATTTTTGTGTTGGAAGATGATGTCCCACAATAGTATTTTTGGGTGCTCCTCTGACTTAAGTATACGTTTATTAATGATACATAATGCAAAAATTTGTATTCGCAGTGCTGGTACAGCTTGTAGGAGAGCACAAAAATGATTTTTGTACCAGAGGTTTGAATTATTTATTTACTAACAGCAGTTACTGCAGCATAATAGAACTGTGTTTAAACTACTAGAGCTCTTATAATTTTCAAAAATTCATAATGAGGATTTGGGCAGTTTTATGAATGTTTTACCAGCAGACCATAGATAGATATAGATATAGATATAGATAGATAGATAGAGAGATAGATAGATAGAGAGAGAGATAGATAGATAGATAGATAGATAGATAGATAGATATACACACACACACACACACACACAGCTACTTCTGTTAGATGCTAGTTGTATTGTCTGTTATTTGTCAGTCTTGTTTGTGTCCTGTGTTTTATTTTTAACTACTGTCTGTTGTTGTTTTTTATTCATATTGTCTTGAAGAGCATGTTCTGGAGACTGTTTTTAGAAATAGCTACCATTTTCAAATATCTTTGCTAGTAAATAATATCTACTAATTTTTATTATTTTTATAGTTGTATAATTATTAGTAATGATAATGTTAGAAATACTTATACCAATATAAGAGAAAACTTGACAAAGAACTTAGGTCCGCTGTGTATTCTGTAAATGGCACACACAAACCCACAATGTCCATCCTTGAAGTGCACTTGAAAAGTAATTACCCATGTGCTGCTTATTGTTTTGTTTTTTTCTCTTTCTTCACTCTTGCAGGTGGCTGTTAAGAACAACATTGACGTATTTTACTTCAGCTGCCAGTACCAAATCAGCGTGTTGTTTGTAGAGGATGGAAAGATGGGTAAGTGTATCTGTACTAAATCACTTCACTCAGATCCCCACTAACGTCAACAACATACGCATACGTCAACCTTTCACTGAGGGCACAATATGACTATTTTGAGCATAAGATGACATCTGTGACGTAGATCTGTGTGACCTAGTACCTGCACTGCCTGAAAGAATTTACATCTTGTGGATGTGGAGTTGAGATTTTTCACCAATGCCATTTTGGGGCCTTTTTATTCCTTTTATTTTTGTTGCGCTTTAATTTTTGCTCTAACTGCAATAGTATGTAAATTTACATTTACCACAGTTCCGATTGCTATGCAGTAAACTTGGCCAGCCTTAGAAATACGGTGCGGAGGTCGGAGCAGAACCTCTATTCCTTCACATCAAAGTAAGCCTGTTGAGGTGGTTCTTCCATCTTATCAGGAAACCCCCTGGATGCCTCCCATTGGAGGTTTTCTGGGCACATCTAACTTAAAGGAGATCTCAGGGCAGACCCAGTAAATGTTGGAGAGATTATGTGGCTCATGTGACCTGGGAGTTCCAGAGTGGCTGGAGAGAGGCATGTCTGGGTTACCTAACCTTATCCTTTTGTTACTCTTATACTTAATGCTTTCAGTGCGGGCTGTCTTTAGTCTCATCTGGTGATTGTGTTTCTTCATCCATAGAGCGACAGGTGTTCCTTGCCACATGGAAAGATATTCCTAATGAGAATGAGTCCCAGTTTCAGATCAAAGACTGCCATCTGAGTTCAGGTGAGAAGAAATGCACCAGTTTTTATATACAATTATAGCCCTGCAGAACAGTGACGATCATACATTTTAAAGAAAATGTTACTTACTATTTACCTGTGTCACATTAGTTCTACACAAGCATGAAAGCAGTTTAACTGGAGAAGAATTCCATTTGACAACTTAATGGATGCCATAGAGCATGGCAACAATGAGTGACACTGTAAACTGAATAATTATGTTTCACAGAAACTGCATAGTAAAACTAAGCAGTAGTTTTTTTGGATTAGACTGCATAGGTTAACAGTTAAAATATTACCTTTTATTGTCTTGTGGTAATTTTTCTTTCAATAGATGCAGATGTTTCTTTTGCGCATTCTCTCAAAAGACACATCTTCATTATAGCAAGCCTTCCCCCACTGTGTTCATTCATGGTCAAATATTAATTTACGAAGTTCTCCATATTCACCTTTAGCTATTTTAATTTAACTTCTTCCGTCATTTAGATTTTATATTCATTTTAGGTTCAAATTGTTCCTGGAAAGGTCTGCCCTACTTCTTTGCAGATAATCATAAATAGTTTAGTAATGAGAAAACGAAACTTCTTGATAACTGTGCTGCTTGTACAGTGTGTATTTGTTCACATTAGACTACAGGTTAAAAGTTAAAATATTACTTCTATTGTGTTTGGTCATTTTTCTCTTAATAGATGCAGCCTCCAACAAACTTCAGGGTAGCAACATCTTCACTATAGCTAAGCGTACAGTGGAAGGTCAGGACATGCTGTATCAGTCCATGAAACTTACCAACGGCATCTGGGTGCTGGCTGAGCTGAGGGTGCAAGCAGGAAACCCAAACTATACAGTGAGTACTGTGATAATTGTGTCTGAATTTATGAGTTTTAGTCATAACTGTTAGGGGTTGTATTATATAAATTATAATTAATAAATTTAAAAAATGTGATGAGAGACTGAGAGAACATTATTTCTAAGTAACTATTTTTATACTAACAAAATACCCTAGTATAGTTTTTGTGCCATCCAACTGGTAGATGCAGAGTTTGCCCACTTAAAAAAAAGAGAGATTTTATTCGGCTGTGGCTAGGTTGGTGGGTGGAGGGGGAGGGGGGGGACCAGCATCAGAATACACACTGTAGGAGCAGGTTTGATTCTGGTCTCTCTGTTAACAATATAAAAGACCCATATTATATTTTAGAATTACATGGTAGTAATTACATGATAACTAAGTTAGGCAAATCTTTTCCCCATCTTCACTATAAATGTTTCTTAGCACATTTGAACGTTGCAATGCAGTGCAGCATTAAGCCATTGTACGTCAGGGCTGAAAGCAAATGACATAACAGTAGGTGATTTAAACAGGCAGAGACATGATGGAGATTGATGTGCAGTAATGAGTGGTGAGCATGCTGAATGGCTGATTGGGCAGTGATTGGAGTGGGGTGACTCATTTGTGTGTATTTAGTTGCATCCTCCATTGTGTGTCTGTTGGTGTACCACAGGCTTTACTCTTGATAGGTTATGTGTGGATTAGAAATTCTGCATGACTAGTCCAGAACAATGACCTTTGTGTGACTCTTTCAGATCATGTTTTTATGTATGAGCTGCCATTAACTGTCTTTGTTTTTGTTATTTTGTTGCTGTTATTTTTTCCTGTCTAGACCAGTCAATTTGTCAGTCAGCTTTCTCTCATTAAATCTTCTGAATTTAAAATGGGTTCACACATTCCTTCAGTCCTCACACAGCCTGAGCTGAGATTTCTCAAGTGAAGAGAAGGCTGATTCGTATCTAATGATTATTTGTAAAATGTTAATTTGGTCGTTTGTTCTTGTGGAGCTGATGTGTATTTTTTTTTCTCAATGTTGACTTGCTGTATTCCCCCCCCTAAATTAATTTGTGGTCCAACATTGATTCAGGAAGTTGTCCACAGTGTGTATTCTCATGCTGACATCTCTGAGCTGCTGCCTGGTCACTGAGATCTTTTGGCACGGCACATTAAAGCCAAGCTCCCAAAGCCTTTTGGCTGCTATTTTTAGAAGTGAAGAAGTAAGGCTCTTGCCAGTGCATGGCACCCTTGAAGACATAACATAAAACAATTATAATATATTATGATGAGTGGAGATGTGTAGGAGCAGGTTTGATTTTTAACTGCTTCTTTACTGATGCTGTGTTAGGTTTTAAAGGTAGCTTGACCTATTTTTCTCACAACATGATTGGTTTCAGCTGTCCCAGGACGCCTCACTGCTTATATTAGAGTATTATGGCTGTCCCAATTCCACACCTAACAGTTGGTTTGACTGTGTAATGCGTTTACAGTGGAAAAATTATGGAAAAAATCATTTAAACAGATGTTCATGTACATATAAAATGTAGAGTGTTCCGTTTGTGGACACCGTTATTGTACAGTTCATTGTACAATGAAAATGTCTAAGCTCCTAGTTGGAAATGTACTTATTGAGCTGTGTTTTAGACTTTATCTAGTCCTTAGGGAAATATCTTTCTTTTTAGCTGTTAAATGCTTCACTATCTTTACCAGCTAGTACTGTGTGATACATTGTGGGGCAAGACAGCTGAATGATGAGGTGAACTTCACTAAAGCTGTGTAAAACAGAAGGAATTTCATAAGATGAAAATTCTCACCACTATGAGCAACTCTATTTACACTGTCATAATATTTACACATTTTCATTTGATTCGTTATAAAAATATATCTGCTACAGGCTTTCAAATGAGAATGTCTGAAGCACCCATATTTAATTTGACAACTTTCCATTGAGCTCATATATACTTAATAGTATTTATAGTGGAGAACTGGGACACCGCTTATCTTTTTGACATGAAACATGGTGTTCTCATCTGCCATCTCCTATCCCCATGGCAACTATGTGACCAGTAATGCAGGCGGATTTTTCTCTCCCCATCTCTTGAGCTGGTAGTGTTTTGGTAAAAGTGAGTTTCAATACAGAAATAGACACAACAGTGTTACTCTACACAGAAATATATGTCCCTTTGCAATACTTTTATTATGGTAGCCGTCCTTTCAATGATCTAAATCTTTGTATGAATTTTGCACAAACATGAAGTACCCTAATTGGCCTGATGTCAAATTATTTCAGTGACTCAAAATCTAGGCAGTAACGTAGGGTTTTTTTAATGAAACAAAAAGGTTTTCATTCACAACCCCATACTTGACACATTTATTGAGATTCCACCTTTGTCCTTACTCTTTTCTCATTCTTCTGTATTTCTTTCCTTCACTCAAATGTAAACTAGTATAATACTAATATTATACTAATATTTTTGTAGCGTTCCTTGAGCTGAACAACTGGATGCTACAGTTTCAGCTTCTCCTAATAGCAGGTTCAGCACAGTGGCTGGAGAATCTGCAGTTCCTCACATCTTACAACATGCTGACAAGATTGCAGCTGGTTAAATGTTGCCATTAGCAGAATGCATTAGTAAAGAGCCCTGAGAATACAGCTGCAACACTTAAGGAGCTGTGCAATATTACCCCTTTATTCCACTGCACCAGTACACACTCCACCACCTTTGTTTGATCTGAGTATTTCAGTGAATCAAAGAGGACCTGTGAAATCTCTGTTGAATAGCTGAATACTGCAATTATAATAATGGTGCCGGTCCTGAAGAGACGACGTAATTTTGTCATGACACATCATCAAACTTAGACACTGCGAGATTATGCATATTGATATTAGTATCCATTTACTGTGCCAATGTAGGAAAGAAAGATCAGTATTTGTTTAAAAATAGTAGTTTTGATTTAAAAAAAAAAATCAATGAAACTAGTCCTCTGTTTCTAATGTAGGAGGAACAATAGTGGATAGTAATCTATAGGCAAAAATACAAAAAAAAGTTCATGGTTCAATTGTGATGTCCCTTTGAGCTTGAGGTTTGTGATGCAGCTGTGTAATGACTCAAAAAATGCCCCATTAAAAAAGTCAACATTGAAAAGGATGTTCTTTGTTTGTATGTGGATTAACAAATAATGACTCGATAATTTTGTTGACAGTTTGACATAATCTGTTACTTCTTCAGTGTCACGTTGAGCTTGTAGTCCTAGCAACAGATCCACAATTTCGAACCTACTTAGGAGCAGATTTGTTCTCAGGTTTGGTTTGTGTAAACAAGATTACCTCTCTTTAACTGTTGGTGGACCAGGAAATTGTTAACAAAGTTTATAAAGAGCTGTGTTATGCAATAGTATGTGGATCTAAATACATTTCTATCATGTTACACTGTCACCAGCAGCAGTCTGACATTACCCCCCAAAAAAGTATTAATGTGTACACACTTTTTCAATGTGTGCATTTGTGAGAGGTGGGAGAACACAATTCAGAAAATAAATCAATGGCTCATTTTAAATTAACTCACCTGCAATAAAGTCTCTAGTAATAATAGTATAATATTATAGGGCTACGAGTAATACAAAGGCACCAGTTTGTGCAGTATTCTTGTAATTTTACTTTCACCTGGTCCCAGGATCTTGTTGCGCTTACTTGATCTAAATATAATGCACAAACTATACAAATGATTTAACATTAGATCATTGGTTTGTTATCTTTCTCAGTAAGGATTCACATTTAATTTGTCAGATACTTTTATTTACAGAGATGTGTTTTTACCATGACCTTTTATTTACAGACTGAAGCTCATAATGCTGAGTAAATCATTCAGACTTTTTTCTGATCAAGACCTTGAAGTGCAGTATGTGGCAAAATGTATTGCTTAACCTACCTCACCTTTCCATTTTCTTTATTTAATTTATTCACAGTTATATAGCATATCAAATATTTACATTCCAAAAAAAAGATTGCTTAATTTGTAATTGCTCCCTAATATTGGAAGCTTAAATCTGCTTCACATTTTTCGTAATAAAAAAAAAAAGTGTTTTAGGCTTTTTAGGTATGTTTTAATCTTGAAGGTTTGACTTGTTTACTCTGGTAACTTGTACTGTATGTCCCATAGTGGGTATTTACAAATGTGTATTATCAATGTGTCTTTCTAACCTAGGATTTTGACAGTAGTTTTTTAACCTAATCCCATTAAACCCTGCATGATGGATCTCGCCCTTAGGTCTCTCTGAAGTGCAGAGCTCCAGAAGTTTCCCAATGTGTGTTCCAGGGCTACGAGGCAGTGCTGAAGAACTGAAAAACACCCCTCTGATGACCAAGCCACTGCCCACTCAGACACCTGCACTGCATTCCTGCTGTCCTTCACTTGTCCCACAGACCATCTTACAACCTCATGCAGTGCGTCTGCTTCTTTCTGCTGTGTCAGGCCTTTAGACCGACCTCTGTGCATAATGCAGCTGGCTAATTAAGAGGTTTAACGATTATTGATCCAGGTTTCTTTATTTTTACTTTATTTTTTTTATGTTTTTTCTTTTTCTTCCCTAAGACTGCTGTCAATGTCTTGTTCCCTATCCTGGCTAGCCACATCCTGTCTCCTCTTTTTTGTTTTTAGGACATTATCTCATAAATTATTCGAATGAAACATTCAGACTAAGCAGGTCGTCCATCCTTCCCTGCTTGAGCCATTCCTGTGATGACCTTTATTGTTTCAGGGACAGACAGCTGTATGACTCCTATTTCCATGACTCTGCATGAGGCTCTTTAATCGTTATCTAGCCCCACTTCTCAGCAAATTGAAGTCTATTTTTAGTGCCTGCAATCCGCAGGTGAGTAATCACTGTCGGCATATTTATTTGGGATACATTCAATTAAAATACAATAGAACGCGGCTTCAACACTTCTCACCCTCTGACTGCCTGGGCCTTCAAAGACAAATATTTACACGCTAATGTATTGTTGTCTTTGTCATTTTATAGCTTTCTTTAGTATCTATGGTCAGCAGTGGAAATGGACCCTGTGATGTCCTTGAGAGCAGAATGTCTGATGTGTACTGTGTGCATGGAAACTGTTAATGTGCATTTATTTTTAATTTTTACATCAATATCTGGACATTTTATAGACTAGCAGCAGTTGTCCACTAACTGCTCTCTTCCTTAGTCATTCCATGATTTATGGATTTGTGTTTGTATTCCAGCTAGTGTACATCAGGAAAATGGGAAGAGAGACACAGGGTGCTGAGGATTTTGTATTTGCTGCTTCCTCCTGTGGGGCTCCTTGGACTCTCTGCCACTTTCCTTTTTTTTTTTGTATCCTCATTGCAGCTTTTTGAGTATTATGGTCACCTGACATGAAGGGAGACAACTACAAATTCTTGTCATGGTTTGTAACACTTGAGAAATAAATGCACACATAGGTACACACTCAGTCTTAGCTAAAACTAGGCTGGAACACCATGCATGGTTTCTGTTTTAGCCTCGGATTCAACAGATAACTGTCCCTCCTGAGTTTTTAGTCTGAAGCCTTTTTATGGGCAGTACGGGATGTGCATCTACTCCAACACTTTAAGAGATAACAAAGGTGGCCACGTATTCTGAGCGTGTCTTTGTGTGTCCTGACAGCTGATTCATCTGAACTGCTGTTAAAGTGTTAAATCAGATGTTTTGATTGACATGACTTGTGTGTACATCATATGAAAAAAAAAATTAAAACTTTATCAAATCCATGTCAAGTGTTTTTATTTTTATTTTTTCCCTCTCCTGCCAGTGTGAAAGTCCCAGTATCACGAGATGGAAATGCTTATCTCAGTTTTATTTGCTCGGCGAAGTTGACATGCCAAATTCCCCTTTGTCAACTTCCATTGTTTTCACACACCATATTTTATAATCATTGATGACCTTTGAGGTGTTCATGGCTCTGCTCTCATGGGCTACTCTGATCTTTTCTAGTGTTACAGATTGAACAGCCTTTACAGCTTTGCATACAAAGTCAGCAGGCTCCCTGTGTTGTTCAGCCTTGATACCTGAGCAAAGTCTGAGGTTTATACACAGCCAAGTGCATCTTTTAAAGCAGAGCTGCTATGGAAATCTAATAACCAGGATTTCAGCGGCATGACCTTAAGGGGAAAACGGCTCACCTGGTGTGTTTCTTTGAGAACGGTAACAACTGTGTTCACAGATGCAGAGTCAGTGTAAAGATGTGGCAATAATCTGACTGATAATAAATGAGCTCTAATATTGATCTAATATAATGAAGGTAGTCCAATAGGGGGCGCCTCAGTAGTGCTTTTTGGCAAAGCCTCGTGTCTAGGAACAGCTGCAGATGCCCAAACCAATAAAAGTTAATACACTATTTTTCTACTTTTACATTGTAAGATTTTCCAACGTCTAAGAGGGAACACAGTAAAAGCTCAGTAAGGTCATCCACGGGTCAGTGATTCGACTCCTGATCTCTCCTTGCTATCTGCTGAAGTTGGTTTCAGTGTCTTGCCGGTGGGTCAGGAGAGCTCCTGACCCAGTTACTTGTGTTTGTGTGTGTGTGTGTGTGTAACTGCATCAATTTCAAAGACAAAGGATTCAAGCTAGATCTGGATGAACCCTCTCCTGTGCCGCTTCCACAACCACCTGTCTTCATTTTTATTTGGTGACAGTGATGGTTTGTGACAGTTTGTGATAACTCGAGTTAAGAAAAATGTTTAATATTGTCCTTTCGGCTTATCCCGTAGGTTCAAATACATAAATAAGGCAGGCCCTTCTTGTGTGTCACGTTTGATTTGTCTTTGATTTGTCTTTGTGTCTAAATAGATAAGTTCAAGCTACTGCATAGTAGCCTACATTAAAAGCCACACACCGACTATGGCCTTTGAACCCAATTTTAATAAACACCGTTCTGTTCACAACTTTGAATCCACAGAGCTTTTGTGAGCTTATAATTACCATAAGAGCCATTATTTAACGACCTATATCCATAATTTGAATCTTTAACGCCTTATAAACGCTGTTTTATTGCAGTAATTTCGCACTTGAGAATGACTGGTCTGTTCCCGAGGTTATTGTTAGGGACCGCGAGACGCGTTATGTTTATTCCTCAGGGTTGTCCTGTAGTGGATCATGGCCATTGTGTGTCGCGGCCATCCAGCAGTGATTGATGTGACACATCGCCCCAACCCTCTATCCAAGGACCCTTTCCAATAATAAGACTGGTCCCTCAAAGATATACGATGCTCAGTTCTGCGCTACTTCTCCATGATCCTCACATTGAGATGACAAATAGCGTGGAGCCTGTTCCGTTGCCATTTATTTGCGGCGTATGGATGCTCAAATCCTCCACACGCCTTGTGCACGACAGGATCCTATTGGATAAGCAGTGCAGGGGATACTGCAAGAGAGGAAGAGAGAGAGACAGAGGGAGAGAGAGAAAGCAGTCTTCAGCTCCTGGGTCTCCGGCACTCTGCTTAACAGGATCCAGATGCCTTTACAGAAAACGCACGTCTACAGGCGGTGTAGATTGCCTCTTCTCTCCTAAATCACATAGATGTAAATTTATTTTCTGCCATCGAACAAAACAAGGTTATGCATTTGTATCAAATTTCACAACACGTGGAAAACCTATTTGCGTCCATCCTCCCTGTGATGGAGGAGCGCGGTGGTGGTGCATCGGTGGAAATGTGTTAGAGGTGCAGGGGAGATAATCACTGAAGACATTGAAGGCTCTTGAGTGTTTGGGCAAGGTCAGAGTCTAGCCTGGATGAGATTATGTCCATGTGGAGACAACAAGGACGGACTTTTACGCTTCCTCTCGGGGGTAGAGGTCGCCTGGGGATGTCCCCTGAAAACCGAGAGTTTCTCTCTGTGTGTTGGATTGCAGAGGCAACGAAAATCCTTCCATCTGCATGATCATGGTTGAGCTTTATTTCTGACAATTCCCGAGCTGCATGGCTTCATTCATTTCACCCTCATCCTGGAGATAAAGTTCCTTTGCTCAGCTCGACGGGCGGATTTATTCGACAACTGGTTCGTTTCATTGCGCGCTGATGGACCCCGTTTAGGAGATCTGGAGGCTGCTGGTTGAGCGGTGGATCCGTCAGAGCAGCAACACAACAGCGGCTGCCAGCTGTGTTTTCTGGACGGTCTCATCTGTCTTTGTTTACGTCGCTGTCCATGGTGCTGAACTCGGGCTCCAGGAATGGTGGAGACGCTGAGTATCGCAGTCATCGGTGCTCCCGGAGTGGGGAAAACTTCTATAATCCGCCAGTTCATCTATAACGATTTCTCGGAGGCGTATACCCCAACCAGGACCAGATATGTGTACAGACCCTCCGTTATACTGAACGGGAACATGTACGAGCTGAAGATTTTGGACGTCCCGCCAATCTCCTCTTTCCCGTCCAGCTCCAGCCAGGTATCATGTCTCTGTATGAGCACGTAGCAGGCGCTTCTTCTTAAAGACTGTACTTTTACTAGAGTGGGTTTTATTTGAGCGTTGATGATCTATCCTCAGATTCCACGTCGAATTTATTTAATCTGTACTTCATTTTACTTTAAGTGCCCGTCTGTTCACAGCCAATGGCATTCCTCAGTGACAAAACCCCCAAATTCATTTATTCTTCTATCACTATCAGATGTCACTAGTCTACTAGTTGCTATGGATACCGGACTGCCTTAAAGCCTCGGAGAGCTTCACTTTGATGATGTAAACTCTCAGCTTGCTGCGTGAAGAAAAAAAAATGCCACCTTGCAAATTGTTTTGGATTACACTCCCTCAAAATATCGTATTTGGTGTCAAATATATTGCTATGAATTGATTATACTACGCTACTGGTGGTCGTATGCATGGAAAACATTGGCTGGATTGTGTTGCGGCTTAGGCACAGGACCTGGTTAAACTCCTAGGAGGAGTTTCAGTATTTATTAATATTGAAACTTTGACAGAAATCCATTTGATTATTCAACATCAGGCTGCTGAAGATTTCAATAACTCTTATCACATAATCCTACAAAAAAGTATAGGCTTTGCGTGTGTGTGTGTGCTGGGGTTGAAAGGTCCTGATAAATTGATTTGGACTGATTGTTGACTTGAAGTGTGTTTTTGACTCTTGTCCGATGCAGCCTCAGTTCTGTGGGATGCGTTCATGATAGCAAAGCTACAAGGTCACCGCACCAATCAGAGACTGCTGTCGCTGCACATTTCCCTCCTCCCCCTCTCTTTCACTGCCCTCCACAAAACAGCTGGAGTTACACAGACAACATGCCGCTGAGCAAATAACATCAGGCCAAGGAAATACAAAAGTGACTAGCCTGAATGAGAGGCCTCCCAAAGTGCTGGTTTGCTGTACACTGAGAAAACTTCTGACAGGCAGACTGAGGGGCTGAGCCATCACACCGTCCGTCTGCTGCAGAATTACATGAAGCTCTTCTACCACATTTAACATTTGGTTAGAAGGTGTTAAGAGGAGAGCAGCATGCTTTATTGTTTTCTGCCCACAGAGACCTTCTGTAAAGGCATTCTGTTTGAGTGTTGTGCTCCTTCTGCTAAATGGTGCTTTAACCCAAAGTTGGTAGGTGTGAGTAGAAAGCAGGAGCAAGACAGGAAGCATCTTATGACCTTTTACATGAAATTGTGTGTCACAAGAAAAATAACTTGAACACACACAGCTTTCGTTATCTGAAATCATTTTATATGATGTGTGAGCACTTCATGCCTATTTAGAGGTGTAGAGGAGTGAATAGATGCATATTTCACAGGCCCTTTGAGGAAGATGTACACGCAGAGAAAACCATTAGCTGAGAGCTACCACAACATTTCTATTGGGCAGATTTATGGCTAGTCGTGTTCAGAGACATGACCCTGTGAGGGCCTGCTGTACTTTTTCTTCTCTGCTCTATCATGTCCTGCTTGTTGTCAAGCTCACTCTCTCTCTTTGTCTGGTGACATCCCCTATTCGCTGTGAGAGCAGCGATGAGACCCGGGGCATTTTTGATTCACCACCCTGCTCTGTATTTACCCTGTGGTCAGAGAAATGTAACCAGAATCGGGGGCAGTGGACACAATGCAGGCAGTACTAGCACAAAGAAACCTATTGAAATGTACTAGCAGTACATGGCAAATTGAATTAAAGCACAGTTTCCTGCTTGAATACAGCTGGGAATAAAAGACAGACAGAGCAGACAGTAGGAATATTCTGCACTCAATTAGAGGGGTTGCATGGAGTTTAATGGACACTGTCAAAGTAAGGGTTACCAAATGAGGTTTTATTCTGTCCTCTAAAATTTGTGATGAATAAGCTGCAGAGTTGAGTGAGTCAGTACGCCTCCATGCTTATGCAGCGTGGCAATTTCTCATCAGTTCAGATTATGTTTGAAAGAAAAACTGTTGTTTTCTGGCAGGCTACTTGTGACCCTATTTCAACCACATAGCCATTTAGAAAAAATCCTTTTCAGTCCTGGAGACTGGCAAGTTTTCTATTGTTTTGCTGTGAGACTGTGTTGTTGTAATGATTTGTTTGCTTTGCAGTATATCTGCCTGTTGCTGATAGCATTGCGCTTAGAGTGCATCTGTCACAGTGTGTCAATGGGATGTGGTGACACATGGATTTAAGCCTGACAGTGGATTCAGCAATGATTTTTCTTGTTCTCGCCATAATGTATTGCCATGACTTCCTCCCACACAAAATACTTTCTCTTTCTAGTCTCTCTGGGCATTTTTCTTAGTTATCTCCATTGATAATGTTTGTAATAACATGCTGGAAAGGATTCCTTCTCATGTCAAACATCGTTGACTGTCACAGATGTGGAAAAAATATTAAGTTTTTGCTCACATAAATTGAATGCTTAGCAGCTTTTTAAATAATATAGATCAGACAACTGGCTGTGTGTATAGTGAATAATTCAGTTTTATAGAAAGGAAATATTTTTAATGCAAATCATTATCTGTATGTTTAAGCAAACAAAACAATTTAACACATTGGGAAACACAATTAGACAAGAGGATTAATACCGCTTACAATAACCAAATATTCTAACCTGATGCCAAGTTGGTTAACTTAGCTTTGCATAAAAAAGAAGAAATATGCAAATAATAAAGTCCACCCCAAACTGCTGTTGCACTATAGCCCGCTAATTGTTTTTCCCTGTTTTCAGACTTAAGGTAACCAACTGGTGTCTGTAGCGTCATATTTAAAAGGCACATATGTGAGTGTAATTGAGATTCTCATCTAGTGACAGAAAATTTGCATATTTCTGAGCATGTTGAATGATTCCTTTAGAGCTGTTTTCATTTGTTTCACATCCTTGTTTGCTCCAATTTTTAAAAAAATCAACAATCCATGACAACCCCATCCCCTACCCTCATCCCCAAACGGGCTCTGCTTGAACCCATTGTTATTAACATTTACATTTACATTTAGTCATTTAGCAGAAGCTTTTATCCAAAGCGACTTACAAGTGAGGTACAAGGCAAGCAAAAATCTAAGTCAAGGAGAAAACATCAAAGCAAAGTCCTATCAGAAAAGTGTTCACAGTTCACGAGATGCAAGTGCAAGAGAGCAGAAAGGATTTTTTGCATAATGCATAGGAAGTGCATAGGAAGCAGGTTTTCAGCAGTTTTTTGAATATTGGGAGTGAGTCAGCTGAGCGTGCAGCGTTTGGTAGCTCGTTCCACCATCGTGGGATCATTGCGCTAAACAGTTTTGCTTGGTGTCTTCTATGCGGTGCTGGGACCACCAGACGTCGTTCGTTGGCAGACCGCAGCGGGCGGGAAGGATTGTAGACTTGAATGAGTGAGTTGAGGTAAGCGGGAGCTGTCGAGTTAACCACCCTGTAAGCAAGAGACAGAGCTTCGAACCTGATGCGAGCAGCTACAGAAAGCCAGTGTAGAGATCGAAAAAGTGGTGTGACATGGGTGATTAAAAATGAGGCGAGCTGCTGCAGTTTGGATCATTTGCAAGGGTTTTATTGTGGATATCGGTAACCCCATCAACAAAGCGTTGCAGTAATCAAGACGAGATGTGACCAGCGCCTGTACAATGAGTTGGGTTGTATATTCGGTGATGTAGGGTCTGATCTTCCTGATGTTGTAGAGAGCAAATCTGCAAGCCCTAGAGACTGAGGAGATGTGGTCCTTAAAGCTCAGTTGGTCGTCGATGATGACCCCCAGATTTTTGGCCGATTTAGTGGGGACAATCACTGTAGATCCAATGTTGATGCTGATGTTGTGTTGCATCAAAGGTCTGGCTGGGAAGACAAGGACTTCGGTCTTGGAGAGGTTTAGCTGAAGGTGTCTCTCACTCATCCAGGCTGAGATGTCTGAAAGACAGGCAGAAATGCGCGATGAGACAGTGGAGTCATCTGGTGGAAAGGACAGGAAGAGCTGTGTGTCATCAGCGTAGCAGTGATAGGAAAGACCATGTGAGTGAATGATGGAACCTAAGGATGAAGTATAGATAGAAAAGAGGAGAGGACCAAGAACTGAGCCCTGCGGCACACCGGTAGAGAGGCTATGAGAGTTAGAAAGATGCCCCCGCCAGGATACCTTGAAGGTTCGTCCTGATAGGTAAGAACAAAGCCAGTCTAGAGCTGATCCAGAGATGCCCAAGTCAGAGAGTGTGGACAAGAGGATCTGATGGTTCACAGTGTCAAAGGCTGATGATAGATCAAGTAGAATTAAGACAGGTGATTGACCTGTGGCTTTTGCAGCTCAAAGATATTCCACAACAGTCAGGAGTGCCGTTTCAGTGGAGTGACCCCTCTTGAAGCCAGACTGGTTGACATCGAGGAGGTTGTTCTTGGAAAGGAAGTCTGAGACTTGGTTGAAGACTGCTCGTTCCATAGTCTTGGCCAGAAAAGTTAGGAGGGAGACAGGTCTGTAATTCTCCACTACAGAGGGATCAAGAGAAGGCTTCTTGAGCAGTGGGGTAATCAAGGCCTGCTTGAAAGAGGTTGGAAAAGCTTTTCCTAGTACAGGTAATCAGTGAGTAATGGGATTTTCATCCCCAGGGTATATATGTAATGGATTTTAATTGCATATCAGGCAGCGTTGCCTATGTGTGACATTACAATGTGTGACCCCCCCCCTCCCCCCTTCACCAGGTTACTGCCTAGTAGCCTCCTTCCTGTCCTTGAGTATTGATCTATCGCAGCCACTCATTAGCATTGTGCTGCCTTCCTTTTCTCATATCAGGAGGCACAACAGCTTGGACAAGCGTGTTGAAAACTGACCACGGCCTGCGGTTGTCACGGGAACATGTTCTGTTTGGCTCTCCAGGAGCGAAGGATGAGATGCTCTTTTCCTGCGTTGTGTTAAGAAGACCGACTGGAGGATAGAGACAGTGCCACCACACTTCACATTGACGCTCCCACAAGCACACTCTCACATCCTGCAAGCACACACAAATGCCCACACACGCATTTTAAATTTCATTGCTTTAAGTTTATTCTCCATGGATCGCTGTACTCTCTCACACTGCAGGCCAACTGCAGTTCTTTATTTTGCCTGCATTTCTTGTTTGGGTTTTAAAGAAGTGGTGTTGCTGTTTTTAGCCCTCCTCCACATTTAAAAATAGGACTCAGATGACTAAAAGATATGAGATGAGAACACAAGCTGCTATTTTTAATCCCAGAGATTTGAGGCTTTATTTGAACCTATTTTGTGCATCTCACATAATTGTTTGTCTCAACTATGAGAAAAGGGCGAGCTGTGATATTTTATTTTTAATACATCTTATTTGGCAAAGATAGGTGAACATTGTTGAGGTGTTTGCCTGCTTGACATGACTTTTAACCTAAATAACAGTAGAAATAGCAGTAGATATCATATTATCTATGACATATTTGTTTTCCATCTCACTGTAAAATGATGCAACCTGGAGAGAAGAGACAGGGAAAATAAACACACTTTCTTTCAGTTTTCACATCACAGTGCCTTCCCTCCTCTGCCTCCTCTTTCACTTTTGATCGCAATGATCTTTGTGCCACATATTTGTCTCTGTTTCTGATCAACCTCATTATCTCTCTGCTGATGTGTGAGGCTTTTTCTTCCTCACACTCTTCTGGCCACAAATGACTTCTTCCAAACTGAAATGAAAGCAATTTTTTCCTTGCCGACACAGATGTTAGTGTTATCATTATGCAAAGTTACACTGATCATTGCCTGCTATCTTAGCCTCCACTGTCATAAAATTCCACTTATATGTACTTGTACAGATTGCCTGTACAGTGCGTTGATTTGAAAAACATGTTTTCCTCTTGAAAAATTTCCTAACATACAAGTTGCACAAGCTGTTGCAGAAGGTAGAAGAACAAATGTAAACACCATGTGGAAAATGACTTCAACACTGCAGCAAAATCAATCATCATTACAAACACTGCTATGCATGAGGGTCACGTGTAATGGATGTTAATTAGAAGCATAGAAATTAAAAGAGATCTGACAATCAGCACTTTGATATGTAAGCAAAGCAACATGATGCAAAAAAACGAGCTTCAAGGAGGCCAATTCATCTGTGCCCGAGGTGCAGGTGCATCACTCAAAAACACAAAAGCCAAAAACACCAGAGGACCAACTATGGACAGACTAACATTTTATTCACATTTAAATAAAATTTTGTGTCTAAATTCAGAGTGGGTAAATGCTTGTGATTAAGGCTAACTACGTCACATTTAAAGGAATAAATCAGCATTTACACAGGAACCTGTCTCCTTGTGACTTCTTGAGTCTGTGCTGGTTGCTTGGCAACATCTAATCAATAAATTGCCTGTCAAATAAGACTTTTGTGTTGGGATTAAATCATATATACCATGTTAGGGAAGAAAGATTTTGTTACCTTTAGACAAAGCAAAGCTAGTTATTTACCCCTGCTTCCAGTCTTTCTGCTAAGATAAACTCCACAATCTTCATTAGATGTGTATGTATTGTCTCATTTACCTCCCTCCACAGATCTCTTTCTACTACCCCCTGAAGCACCTCGGTTTTCTTCTCCCTGCTTTATCAGATCATGCCTAACAAATTCATTGCATGCTGTTAGAGGCGGCAGGTGGTATTGGTGAGAATTTAAGAAAACACAACACGAGTAAAAGAATGGGTCACTGTCCAACAGTAGGTGTAAATGAACCCACTTGTATTTTGATTACAGCTTGAAGCTCAAACCATCAAACAAATGGCGCTGTTTGGCCCATGGCATATGCACTGCATGTTTAGCCAAGCAGCAACAAACCTTAACGTTGGTATGTGTCTTTTTCTTCTCCTGATTGAAAGGCAATGTGTTTGCTTGTCTTTTATGGGTTGTAACGTCTGTTGTCCTTGAAAGCGGGTAGCTAGGACACTGTGCTATGCTTTCTGCTGGGCAGTCATCATGTTTTATGAGTTTGTTCCAAGGTATGAGAATAGACATGTCAGCTAGATAACTTTATTGACTCTGCAGTTTTTCAAAAAGACCTGAGACAGGCAAACCGTGACGCTGAGCCAAAGTACTTTACATTAAATACATGCAACATATTGTTTACCAGCTCCTTGCTGTTATTGTACTTTGAAAGTTGGTGCATTATACACTTGAGGCTTTTTAAAGCTTGTAAGGCACAGCAGGTGTTTGAGCATGTTAAAATTGTCATATTAGCATGCTTACAGACATAATACACACTGCCTTCTTACAGTAGTTTGTCATGTTAGCAAACCAACATTTACTAATTATCAATAAATACAAATTCCAGGTGAAGATAATGAAAATGTCATTAGTTTTACAGGAAGATATAAGTACTAGATAATTAAACTTTGCATTTGATGATCAGCCAACTCATTATAAATCATCCCTCAGGGGAATATGAATGTCTGCATTTCAACTGTCCACCCAAATATAACCTTGTGGTGGCTTTAGGAGAAATATCAGAGCATCACTAATGTCATTAGGATACATTGTGTAAAAACTCTTCAGAATGTGCAAAACAGTCCACCCAGAGCATGCCGAGATATTTCACCAAATAAAGTATAATAGTGTCACCAAGATATACAGTTAGTAATGTATGCACTAGTCAAGATATTAACTAGTAAAGCTGAACTGCAAATCATTGCCATGCTGCTGATATGACTAAAACTTTATTTCAAAATGAATTTATATATTATGTTTTTACCTGTGTGTCTGCCCTCTAGGAGTGGCTGGATTTACGCTGCAGAGGTGTTCGCAATGCCAACGCCTACATACTGGTGTACGACATCTGCTGTGTGGAGAGCTTTGAATACGTCAAAATGATCAGACAGCAGATAGTGGAGCACAGGTATGATCAACCCAGTTACAGAACATGCAACCACTGACACACAGCTCCTTAATGCTCAGTGGTGATTTCAAATGACGTCACTGTGTGGACCATATGAAGAGAGACAATTCTAAAAGCCTGCCACAAAACAGTCAGTACAGTAAGGTTTTTGTGACACTGTTGCCATCAGAGAGTCTGCTTATGCTGATATTTTAAAACTTAGAACAGTCACATACCAGCTGCATCCTGACAGCTTTGTAATGACATTTAGTTCTGGCATTGCTGCCTGAGAGCTGCCTGAGATGTCATTAATGACTTAAAGATTATTTTTATACTATGCTACAGGAATAGAGTATATAGCAGCAAAAGATTTGAAATAACATACAACGGTCTCCTGGCTGGATTTGATCTGAAACAAAAGTCAAAAGGTCAGAGGACTAAAGAGGAAAAAAAGACCATCAATAGGCATCACTTGGTCTGCAGTGCTATCAGTTGGCATACCTGCATATATTTAGATAATGAAAGGTAAAATGAGTGGCCTGTTCTGTTCTGCTATGTTTTACATCAACAAATTGCCAATGCACAGTTAATGCTCCCCTTTCTGTGGCTCTAAGAATGTGTATTGCCCCTGATAGAAAAACATTACCACCAGCAAAGCAGGGTGAAATCATTGGGAATGGAAAACAGGAGAAATGAGTAATCTTAGGACAAAGATCTGAGATCAGACTGGAGGAGGAGATAGAGAGAGAGGAGAAAGGACAGATACTTTATATAAACTGAAATCGTGAATAATTCAAGCTGTTGCAACACAGGGTGGCTGTTCTGTAGATGTCAACCATAACAAAGACATGTTTATTTTGAAATATTAGAAATGGTTCTTAGCTTTCTTCTGACACAATCTGCTAAATCATACTTTTTCACACTTACTTTTTCTGCTCTTTTTTAACCCTGTAGCATAAACTCCTTATTGTTATCAGTGAATTATATGGCAGTGTAGTTCCCTCCTTCACTTCTGTAATTTCCCCCAACTCACACATGCAGTACATTTCGTTCTCCTAAAATACTCAACCTTGAGCAGCTAAAGTTGGAGATATTTTTAAGTCTGTTATGCGAGCACAACCTGCAAAAGGAGAATAGTGTGATGATTATGAGTGATGGTGTTTTTCAGGTTTGTGTGTTTAAGAAATGCGCCTTAGGGCTTAAATCTTTTCTGTGCCTGTGTCTATGCTCTCTGTATCAGTCCATCTTTAGAGGCAGTTGTGCAAAAATGCATATGTATGCAAGTCCCTGTCAGAGGATGAAACATGATGAAACAAAAAGAAACATGATAAATTGTTAATGCAGCAGCTTTAACAATTTATACCTCAGCTAACACTAAGCTTTGCAAGTCAGCAGATGTCACTATTGATCTCACAGCTCTGTCCAGCTTTCTGACGACCCTATTTAAATAGTGCCGATGAACTCAACTTTACCCATTACAGTAAAGTCAAATGCTAATTTTTATTAAAAAAAACAATAATCAAAGCTTTAAGCTCTAGTGATTTTGGATCTCAACTAAACAAATACTGGAATTGTTAGTTTTCATATTTATGTAGTCGGCCCTACTTTCCTCATAGAAATTACTCTAACCTACTCTACTCTTTTGCAGTGCCATAGAAAACTATGATTCTCTCCTTTTTAAGCAGAGCCTCATATGACATTGGAGTTCAGATCGATAAGCACCACAAACACAAATCTTGTGTCACTAATTTATGCCTACCTCTGGCACACGCAATATATTTTCACACTTTATAATGCTGTAAACTGCCTGCTGCACTGTATGGTGGGAGGCCCCTGGAGCCTGTGAGCTCTAATCCTCAAGTCCACCCCCGCACACCTCAGAAGGAAGGAAAAACTGCACGTAGACATATTGCACACACTCAGCCAAGCACTGTGACAAACACCAAGATTATAGCTGTGCTTTTTGCCCTACTAGGCTTTTTGGATTAACCCTCTCATATTTTTTACTCTCTCGTGCTCCTGCAGGGAAAGCAGCAGCAGTGAGGTACCAATTCTTGTTGTGGGCAACAAGAGAGATCTGCAGCGACAGCGCTTCATGCCTCGTAGGGCAGTGTCGGTCCTAGTGAAGAAGACCTGGAAGTGTGGTTATGTGGAGTGCTCTGCCAAGTTTAACTGGCATGTAGTTCTGCTTTTCAAGGAGCTGCTGGGCATCGCTGTGGCACGAGGCATGCGCCAGAACCACACCTCTATCCGTCTGCAGGGGGCGCTGCAGAGGAATCGCTGCACCATCATGTGACAATGAGAGCTTCCTCCACCCTTGTCACCTTGCACCCAGGAGCAGAGTGGCAGTGGAGAAAAGGACTTTTATCTTAATGGCTGGAAAAAAATACCCTGTGGCCTCCTGCTTTACTGAGCTGATTTTTCAAAATGAGGTTTATTAGACATGTTGCGCTGTAAAAGACACTAAAATTTCACACATGGTCATCCAATCACTTCCTAGTCAAATTCTGCCAAATGTTTAGATTTATGGAAGGTGGTGATTTGCATAGCACGAATAATTTTCTCACATCAACCTAGGCTGTTATTCCCAAAATTAAACAGCAGCAGGTTTGATTGGGGATTGTAGCTTGGCCTGATAGGATGAGAGGTGTGAGACTCAAAATGGAGAGGCAGCAATATCATTGAGTCTTCCTTTTGATTCTATCATGTTCGTTAAAGTCCATAGCACATGCTCATACCTGACATGTTTAAATTATTTGAGGGTATGGAGCAATGGTCAACAAGATAGATTATTAAAGAGCAAAAAACAACTTCTGTGGATATTATCTTGAAATATGTATATGAATAGCTGGTGTTTCATTCGGGGTTTTGAGACATAGACTGATTTTTGTTCGTTTCCCAATACCTAAAAACTTGTAGCAGAAAATACTGCAGTCTCTTATCATGATAACAATGTAAGACTGTAGGAATATAATCTGCTCCCTCCCTTCGCTCACTATTTCTGATGAATACATTAAATCCAGGGAACTGGGGATCTGCAGGAGGCTGCAGCACCTAATATGAGAAACAGTACACAGAATGTGAATGTTTGTGGGTGACAGAGAGAACACATGAGGGAGACAGAGACAGCTGACATTCTAGCAAGCAAAGGACATACAACGAGATAAGAGACAGATGTTGAAACTTTGGATAATGGAGGAGCAATAAAATCCCACAGGGATGTCCTAACTGAATATATGTACCACCATATTCTATTAAAAATGCTTCACATACAGTAGATGTAATTCACTTGCACTCAGATATCCTACAGAAATAAGGACAGAGCTCAGTTACTATCAGAAAACATGAGTGCATCACATACACGCAGGGATCCTTAATAAAGCTTTCATATCAGTAGAATCTAATTGGTAATGTTGTGAGATTAACCATTGCTTTTTGATTAGGCCTTGCTAGATACTTTGCAAATTTGGCTGCACTGAAAGTAAGCAGGCCTATTGTACATAGGAGTGATTCATAGACTAATTGACTTGCATGCTTTTGTTGGTAGAGCCAACAGGTCAGGGTTTAATTGCACTGATGTGAAAATGTGATGTGTTTAATTTTTGTAATACATGGTTTTCTGACACTGTAATGAGCAGCTGAGTGGAGTGAATGTCATTTTGCACTGGCATGTGAGAGCACAGGCTTATGATTCTCTTTAAAATGTAGTGTTGATCCCTTCAATTGGGGCAAATGGCTGTGTTAGTTTTTTCTAGTAAAAAAATATGTAGCAGAGATGCACTAGAAAGCAACTGTGTGTAGCATGAGTCCTCATCAGTTTGACTGTATGTGCGTTTCAAGATATAAAGGGCTACAGTTTTTTACCAGAAACATTACCTGTATTTATTTTTGTTAGTAGTGTTAGTAGTGTGAATTTGTTTGTTTTTTTGACCCATGATGAACTATTAAATGCATTTGACAACAGCAACCCTATACTGGTCATAATTATGTTCGACAACTACACTGCATTAAAATAATGTTGACAACATCCCCACCTTGTGGTAAAGCAATGTTATCATGGGCCAAATCACAGGTAGATAAAGAATGAGCCACCACACCATGAAACCCTTTAAGGTACTAAAATTAAGCTTAAAATTTCTGTTTTATATAGACACAGCGTGATAATGAAAGCAATCAATATATAAACTAAATTGCAGTGATAATTAAACAATTAGCAGCTGCGGCTGCTTTGTTCCATGATTGATGGTTACAGATGGTGGGTCAGAACATGAAGATTCTTTGGGTTACTTACTGAGCCCAATCTTATAGGTTTACTATTGACTCGTTGTTCATCCTCCTGCCCCTATACAAGCAAAACAAAGACTAAAGAATAATTTTCCTAAAACTACACATTGATAGAATGTCAATGCCTTGGAGATTAAATAGAAATGCAGGATTTAATAAACCAAAACAATTATTGGGCACTGGCTCTAGGACATCTGGAACAATTATGCGTCTGAAGCCCTGGGCAAATAGACTGCTTGGGATATTTTACCTATGAACCCCATTTAAAATGTAGCCTGCTTCCTTATCTCACCCCCAAAGTGAAACTATTCTATTTTACATTGCAGGATATATGGACACGTTAACTTAGAAGGGGTCGGAGAGACTACTGGTACTGGACTTACCACTAGGTTTGTTACATGTAGCTACATTACAGCGTCCATCCTACGTCCATCCTGTCCACTCACCTGATAACAGGTCGTCAAATGTTTGGAAATGTTTCGATAACAACATCACGTGGTGTGGGTCTAAACCACAGACTTGTATTGATAGAACAGTCATTCAAACATAAACTGCATGAAAGGCCGCGTTAACTGTCGCTCCCTCTTGAAATTTCTGTCATAAATTGTTTAGCTCTGTCCTCATAGTTATCGCTGTTGCTCTAATGACACTCTTATCAGGTTGCATGAAGGCCATGTAGGGAATGTCCTTTCTATCCAGCCTTGCTCTGCACTCTGAATCCTCTGCAGTCTGCATCAGCAAAGTATCTTGGTACCACTTCTTGTCCTTCCTCCGTTTTCCATTCTGGCGTCATGTGAAAGGGGTCTACGGCGGGTTCTCTCGCCCTAGACCAGTTCCTCCTCCCTCAAGCTCATTCGTCAGTGCCGACCTCCTATCCCTGGTCGTCCCGGTGGAGTAGTGTCCCTCTTCCTGCTGTCCCCGGTTTATCCTGCACCCCTCGACGTGTGGCGGAGCGGAGGATGAGCGAGCAAGGCAAGGGCTCGGCATCTGCCTCTGCCGCGGCCCCGGCACCAGGGTCGGACACTTACAAAGGCTGGCTTTTTAAATGGACCAACTATTTGAAAGGGTACCAGCGGCGGTGGTTTGTCCTCAGCAATGGCCTGCTTTCATATTACAGGTATTTTGTTTTTCAGATGTGGTGAATTTCTCAAAATAAGCGGCAACTAGGCGCACAGACACACACAGCCCTGTGTCGGCGCATCCTGACAGCTGGCTGCCTCAGCTGGCTAGCACCAGGCTAAAGCTAGCTGTCATTGGCAGTCACCAATGTGTTTACTTCAAGCTGACAGCGACAAAATGTTTGACTTTGACTCAATGGCGGTAACGGAAAAGCACACACATACACATACACACATACAACAACATTAACAGCAAGTCTTTAAGCTCTATAAAGTAACTCAAATGTTGTTACGGTAAGTATCAACGTTAGCTAGCAAACGAAGCTAGCCCGCTAGCCTCACTCGGTGGGCTCATAACAGCTGAGGACTGTCTTTGTTGATACTAACACGACAACATGCGCACGTCTTTCAGCGTACAGTTGATAAAGTATTTGCCATAAATATTGTTTTAATGGTTATGCCACTGTTTTTATTATTGCATATACTTTATTGACGTGCTTGCGATATTCATTCATTCATTGCACTGGCTAATGTTACTGAGCTAATTGGTGGGATTACTGAAACAAGATACGATGAGTCTCAGTCATTATCCTCCTGTCTACACACTGATCGCACAGCCGCTAGCTGTGAGCTAACATTAGCTATACAAAAGCCTAACACCTGTGGCTCAGGTGATTCTTGCATGGGGTCATGTTTCCACAAGTAGGTGTGTGTGTGTGTGTGTGTATACCTGCAAACACAATGAATGGACCATAGAGCATGTCAGCTCAATGGGTGACAAATATAGTATTCATTAAGTCCTTCTTTACGTATTTAGTTTGCTTAAATAAAGAAACATTGTGGGTTTATGAGTGTCTGCCTAAATTGACTTGACTTGAATTTATATCTTGAGGTCAAAATGCAGAGGATTTACTTTACAGTATTGCATTTTTAAAGAAATATGCATAACAGTACATAAGAGCAGATTATTCATTGTCAGTCTAATGATAAAACAGCTTTACTAGTAGGTGAAGCTGTCTCATTGGGTAGTCTGAGGAGGTAAAAATTGGACTTTGGAAAAAAGCATGTATGTATGACAAAATAATCTCCAAGGCACACTTTCTGGTACTTCTAGAGCTTTTATTTGAGCCAACTTCATTTGCTGAAGAAGACCATTATTAGTAGTTGAAAGCTCTAAAACAGCCAGTTTACCTATTGGCTGTCACACAAGAGCTCCGATATCTCCGTTGCTTTCATTGCTTGGCTCTTTCATGTTTAACCAGCTTACTTGCCACCACTTGACTGCTTTTGTAAACACTGATATATGCTGTATCACCGAGGTCACACTGCCCTTGAAGCACCTAGATGGTTAAATCAATTAAAATTAACATAAATTCTTGTAATATTTATTGCTAAAGGGCTAGTAATGCCTATATATCAACTAACTTTCTGACCCAGATTTGCTAATTAAAGGTTCACAGTGGAAAGAAAGTTTAGCTGCTGAAACTAACTTTCTTCTGTCAGCTGTGCTGTGCTGAGTGGAAAGTCTTTTCTCAGATCTGAAGTGATTAAAACCATAACCATGGAACCATAACTCCTCGCAGCGCCCCTTTGCGCTACTTTGACACATATATATATGCATTGAAGCTAAAGCATCCCTCGTACTTGCTCTTGTGGTTAAAGGAAAGATGCCTGTTGCCTCTACCCTCTATAAATAGTCCATTGTGTTGTAAGGTGACTGCTGTCCATGAAGTTAAGGTAGGCCGTTGACATCTGAGCACAGAGGCAGTGAAGCGCACAAATTATCCCCTCCACTGATGTCTTCCTGGCAGACCACATTACATGTGTCTTAGGCTTTGTGTGCCTCCAGTGCACCTTTTCTGGTCAACTATCAGTGCTGTTGCCTAGTGAAATAAAAGAGAAAATGTTAAATGTTAAAGTTAAATGTTACCACAAGGTAATTCATGTCTTTGCAAGTGGTAATTATATTGCATCTCAGATGGGAATTACTGCAACACATTTGTTATTAAAATGCTGAACTATGAGCAGTGTACATACTACTGAAGCTCGCTACTTTAATAATTATTAAGTTTTCAATCGCAGCTCACTAATTGTCATTGACTTTCTGTGGTTAAAACATTGTAAAATGCACCTTTTCATGCAATGGTTTTTCAAAACTGAGTAAACTCTGTCATAAGAGGAATGCTTTGAAACCCTAGACAGCTAACAATGTACAACAGCCCAGCATGCATAGAGTGTTTGTTACATTCTCAGTGTTCAATATTTATTTGACATTTTTAAAAATCGTTGTTAAATTTTTTGGTAAACCAATAGTGACTTGCTGAGGTGCATACAGTCTGCAGGGTTAGATTTATTTCCTGGGCTGCTGTTGACATGAAAGATGCTTAGTTTTCTAATTTGAGAATTGAGAATTCAAAGACCAGTGTAGAACCACGATCAATACTTTGCATCTTTGGATTGACTGATACACTCAGCAATTGTCTCTGTTAGATTGTAATGAGTTTTACAGAGATCCAACGTTGCACTTGTTATTGATTACTTTTGCCTGTGACACAGCAGGACTTAATGTAATTTATTTACATTAAGTCATATAAAACATTTACATTTACTTCTTTAATCTTGTTGTTAGTTTATTCACACAAAAAGACTTACTTTCCGTTCACGATGACATTTAATAAGTTCTCTAAACTCCCTTTCTCACTGAATTAAATTTTTAATTGCTCAATTGACTTTTCCTTCTAGTTTTAATACTCTCACTACTTGCTCACCTCTTAAAGTAAATCCAGCTTGCTGCTTTAGAGAAGATTACAGGGTATTAAAGCCTTGAGTGCTATTGGAGCTGCCATATCAGTGAATCCAGCCTTGTCCTTTCATAGTAGACAAGCCTGACACATTTCATTTTCAGTTACAGGAGAATAACTAGGTAGTATCAATTTAACTGCTCACTTGGGGTTTGGCAGAGCTTCTTTTTTGGAGGGCCAAGCCATTGTGTTACTGCTGGCAAAGTCAGCTCTTGGGTTCAGGGAGGTGGTGATTGGTAAGCTAGTGAACCTAGGGCTAAGCTGCAGGGTAAAGCTTGAATTCTGTTTACTAGTCTGGCACATCAGCAGAGGGATTGGAGCAAGAGATGTGGATGTTGTGATCTAATCTTGTTAATGGCTCTATGTTGGTCTTAGCAGCAAGCTGTGTGTGTGTTTGTGTCTGTGTGTGTGTGTGTCTGTGTGCTTGCCTGTACAGGTTGCCTTTATGCGAAGTTAAGCAGCAGGTTTGGTCAAATTGTCACAATCTCATTGTTTTCGTCTTTGAACAAGGCATGTCACGCTGACCATGTTGCTTCTCTTGTCTAAGATTAAGTTAATGTCTTTAGCATGGCCTGTTCCTCACAATTTCTCTGGCTCTCTTTTACATGTCTTGTGACATTACAGCCCCCCTCAACAACAGAACACGTCTACATTCTCCTGCTCTGTGTCGTATTTCCCCTGCTTGCCAGTGTTTGTCTCCTCCTGCTTGCAGCTGTCTGTTTTTTGTTCACTGGTTGTTGTTCTGTCATTACATGCTTCAGATCGGTGGATTTGTGTTTTATGAGGATGTGTGCACAGGGGACTGACAGGTAAAGCACTGCTATTCTCACGCCTCAGTGCAACATGCGGAACCCTCTCTCATGCCCTCAGCTGCCCCCACTTACCTACATACCCTCTCCTACTTGTGCCCAAATGCCCCTGTAATCCTTATCTCTCTTTCCCAGCTTTTGTTTTTTCATGGCCTTTGCATGGTCTCACGTCTCCCCAGGGCACAAGCGATCAGCGTGGATCTCATCTTGCTCATCAGCAGCAGTTTGTTGGCCAACTTATAGCCAGGACCACACAGTTGAGCTTGGCTGGTGACCCTGGAAACTGGGCTGTCTCTGCCTGACTTCCTCACAGCATCGCATGGCCCCAGTGTTGTCTTGTCTGCACAACTGATGTGCACCGAGCAGCAGCAGAAAAGGGGTACACTGAAGCGCTTGTTCTGGATTGGCATTGTAACAAGACTTGACTTCAGCCAGTAAAGGCAGTGTGAGGGAAGTCACTGCCTGGCAGAACTTATGAATACACTTCAACCTCTGACTTAAAAAGACAGTAGCCACCTTGTCAGTGTCAACTGAGACTGGAGCTGTGGTAGAATCTAGTGCTATTGAGAGGGAGCTGTTGTGGCAGTAAGGACTCTCTGAGGATGGATGAATGGATGTTATCCATAGACAAAACCACATGATTGCATGGCTGCATGTTTCAAATTGGCTGTTTCCAAGGGTATTGATGGCCAGTCTTGTGACATGGAAGAGCTGGTGGTATGTTTGTTTGATTTAAAACACTGACCACAGCATGTGATTATGCTGATTCGTTGCAACTTTCTGGTTGAGGGTCTAATCAGCAAAATCAGCTGTCTGGTTGAACTGAAAACCTGCATACACTCAGCTCTCCAAGGGGCATGAGTTTGCAGCTGCAGCTGAGTTTGTTTGCCTAACTGTGACAGAATGTCAGTCTGCTTTCTGCTAGAGGACTGAATGTTTCTTTTGAAATCTCTGTTTTTCATGTAATCTTATTAGTCACACAATCCTAACATGAACTGTATAGACTAGTAGTAGCAGACTTATCCCTGATTTATTGGAAACAAATTCTACACTCATCCCTTTGCTATAAGTTATTACTACTGTGGCTCTCTGTATCCTGCCTGCCCTTTCTCTCTTCCCCCTCTCTGTATTTCTCTCTCCTTCTACCACTTACACTCTATTCTGTCTTTGTTCACACTTTTGTTTGGTTTTCACTACAGAGGCTTGGAGCCAGACAATGCCCTTGTTATCTAGCCCACTGTGGTCTACTGAATTTGCAACAGTTGGTCTTGGTGGAGGCTACAAAGAATACCTACAACAGGGCACGCAGGCCAAGCTGAGTGAAGTAAAATTTCACACTGGCCCATATCTTTTAAATTAGTTAATGCAGGTTTATCTTTCATGAATAAATGTGTTTCTCTCCCATCTTGCCTTCCTGCTTGTGTTCATTGGTCATAGCATTATTAGTTGAACTGTCCTACATACATCCTGTCTGAATATTGTTAATAATTTGCAATTTGTATTTATGAGTGTCTACCTGTCTTTCTCTTTCCCTGTATTTCTTTTTGCCTGGTATTTTGTTGCAGGACACAGGCAGAGATGGCCCATACATGTCGTGGAACAATCAACTTGGCCACAGCACACATCGACACAGAGGATGCCTGCAATATTGTCCTGAGCAGTGGTGGCCGTACTTACCACCTGAAGGCTAGCACAGAAGTGGAGCGTCAAAGATGGGTGACGGCACTGGAATTGGCCAAAGCTAAAGCTATTCGCATGATGAATGATCAGTCTGGTAAGAGCGGCTGAAGAAAGCAGCTACTTAAATAGAAAATTGAATGACATGCTTTTTATAATTTTTAACTGTAAGTTGTAAGAGCATAATTCCCACATGAGGCTCTGGTGCAAGGTGTTAATATTCAGAATCTAATCCTTCATAAACCAAGGGTAGGCTCATACAGTGTAGGTAAATATACCAGACTGTGTTCATTTTGTGATTTAAACAGTTTATTTTTCAACATGACTGCAAGGTAAATAGTGTGTTCAATATGGCTTGAGCATGGTTTTCAGACAAGCCTAGATATTTTTGTGTGTTTAGCTTTTATCTGGTCACAGGTCATCTGGTCTACTAGGGTATGATATTCAGCTGATGCTTTAGCTTCTTTCATGTAATTCAGGTCCCAGTTTGAACCGGGAGGGGGCAGTGCTGTCTGCTTAGTCCTATTGTAAATGCACAGTAGTATGCTAATCTTACTAAAAGAATTGAGCTTCTATTCAGCCAAAGCACGGCACTCTCTTTTCTAAGGGAGCTTATTCTTGTATGGTTGTATTAGGTGTTGCTGGTCAAAGGCTGTGGGAAAAGGCCTGGGAGTACTTTTTTCTTCACATTTTACTGTGGCATTATCCCAAAGCCTGTCTGCCCTAGTCTTTTGCAGACAGGGTCTACAGAGACTGTGACAGGCTATATATTCCCCTGGCCTCCATTTGAAATTCAGATCACTAAATATAGACTGGGAGAGAATGTGAGTGCTTTTTAGCTTGCCACTTCCAGTCACCAGGCGAGGAATACTGGGATATTGGAATATGGTGGGGAATGATTTTGAAAGATTTGCATATTATTGCATTGAAGGATGACCTTAGTTGAAATGAAATCCAGTGTAAGAGCTTGTGATCTGAAATCCAGATCTGTATATAATAAAAAGATCTGTATTTAAACTTTCAAAAGTTAAATGTAAAATTGAGGATATCAAAATTACAACAGTAGCAGCAGCACAAGCTTAGTTGATGTGTGTCTTTGTGTTCATTTCTTGCTACGTGTGTATCAGTGGGATGCTCTGAGCTAACCTGTTAAACTTACCTTTTTTATATGTGTAATCCATTTGTTTGTTGAGGGATTGTTGCCAACGTTTAAATCTTTCGGAGGTGTTTTACTCATGTACCCCCTTTAATATTTTGCTTTAATATGTCAGTAAGGGGCTGTTTTTAATGTCTGTGCTAAACTAAATTCAATTAAGGAATCATTTTTCCATGATTCTCCTTCAGAACATCTCATTCCTTGTACGTAGTGTCAGACAAATGTACATCAGTAAAATGGTGCTATCTGTCATTGATCTCCTCAGAAAAGCACTGTGTTAATTTCCACCCATAGACCCGTGGCACATTGTGTAAATAGTGTCCACGTTATGCCTTAATTACATTAATTACAACCTCAGGTCATTCTTGAAAAGTATGTCAGTGTAAGTTTTAAAATCCCTTCCTTTATATTTAATTTTCTATACTGACTTGATGCTTAAGTCTATCCTTATTAATCATGAGACTATATGTTTGTCTACCTGTTTTGTTCCCCTCGAATTTCAGTCGGTACAGGTGTCCCATCTAGACAGACAGCTGCATCTATAGCACTTATAAACCTTCAATTGTAGATTCCCTGTGCTTCCAAAGGTGCCTCTTGTTTAATTTAAGTTTAGATTGGATTTCTAACACCTCAATGATGCTACTCATTCTAGGTTGTGGCATATGCATTCAGTAGATGGCAGTGTTTCCATGTATTTCAGAATGTCCTTTTGTTTCCCTGTTTTTGCTATTGCATGTGAAACTGGGTTTATATTGGCTTAAACATTCAAGCAAGAAATGCTCTCTCATTTGAATTTAACGCAGGTGAGTTTTTGCATAGACAGAAATTTTAGTGATAACATGGATTCTTTAGTGGATAAGAAATTGCAAAGTGGTCATTTGATACGTGTTTTTTTAAGGTTTCAGGCAAGTATGGCTCCTGCCCCTGAGCTGCCCAGCATGCAAACTGATGTGTATCTTGACAGTCCTTAGGTGGGGTTTAACTTCAACAGATTCTGGTTAGGATTGTGAGTCAGATGGATGTCACACGCTTTACTTGTTAGGGGCATATTTATCATGGAGATATGTGTTTATTAATATTTGCATGCTCTGCTTTACTCCTTTATTTTGACATCCCAGCTGCTGTTCTATCTTTACAGTGAAAGATAGCTCTCTGTCCATGGTTCTGAAACAGTAGGAATACCAAAGGGAACGATGTCAGTATAAATTAGAAATGCCTCTAAACACAATTCATTTGTCATTTTATCCACCTGCCGTCCTTTCTCCCTATCTCTTGGACCTTCCTGTTTTTTTCCCCCCCTCTGCATTCGTTCCATCACTTGCTCTTCATTCTCTCTTCCAGTCACTCTCTCGTTTGCTGTCTGGCTTTCCCACCCCCTCTCTCTTTCTCTTTCTCTCTTTCTTTCCCCTTCACTTACTGAGCTGTTTACTCTGCTTTTCCTCCAGCAGGGTTTTAGCTCTGAATTAAGTGACCTTCTGCTTTCTCTGCCTCTACCCTCTTCACCTGTTTCTTTTGCTTAAGACATTGCTATTGTCCTAAAAAGTCTGGGGAAAAAAATGGAAATAGGATAACGCACAGTGTTTCTCTTGTAAGTATACAGCTATTCTTCCATTTGTGTTATCTTCAGGATTGTCTGTGGATGTATTTGTGTGCACATATGTGTATCCATTATGAGCAAATAGAAAATACGAAAATCGATTTGGTAGTGTGTATTGCTCATTTGTATACACTTTGCATTGTGAGAGGGTGATTCTATTTCTCCGGAGCAGAGCAGGAGTGTCAGATTGGAGGACAAACTACAAAACCAAACATTTGGGATGCTGTGTTAAATGTAAATACAAAAATAATGCAATGATTCAAAAACAATTTTGATTTTAAATTTTACAAAGATAACGTCAAATTTGGAACCAGAGAAATCTTATTGTTATGTCAATCATATTTGCTCATTTTGAATTTGATGCCAGGATCACATAAAAAGATGTTGGAACAGGGCATCTTTACTGTGTTGCATCACCTTAAGTTTTAACAACTATCTGTAACTGTGGGGAAACTGATTGGAGACTGGGGAGACTCAAGCAACCTTATTGCATTAAATTCAAAATAACCACATATTAAAAATCATAAACATCTAGTCATCTAGTCATCTTGTACTATTTCCCAGTCCAATATAAATTATCTACATATCATTGCATTCTGTTTTTAATTTACGATTTACACAGTATGTCATCTGTTTTGAACAGGGTTGTACTGTATATTGTAAGTGTTGGCTTTAATACACCAATCTATCTGACAATAAAGTCACACAGAAAATATGCATGGCAGTAGTAGTTTTCTCTCCACAAAATGAATGAAAAAGTATTTTTGGATGATTTGATAAAATGGAAAATATTCACACTAAATGTATTAGTGTCCTAAATTGCTTTTATTTTTTTCTAATATTTATTTTTATCTGCAGCTGCTAATTTATAGGCAGTAGGCTCTGTCCTTTGTGACTTGAAAGGATGAGTCATGAAAGGATCTTAAGGAATGACTGATGACATGCTTAAAATCCTTATCAATTAGTTCTGCAGTGGCTGTGTATCAAACACTTGTCCTTGGGTATCTCGGATGTAAATGTGTGTGCTGGCTGATGTTAATTAGCTCAGTCCTTGTTGACAAGTGAGATGGAGACAAACAGATCATACAAGAGTCATATCCAGTCTTGTAAAGTAATAAAGCTCACTGGCAGGTGAAGCCAAGCTATACACAGATCACAGACGTGGAAGCTGTCCAAGTAGTCAAGAAAGATAAAGGTTTATGTTTCTCCATCTCCTTTGTTGTTTTTCTCATATTTAACTTCTTTCACACTTATTCCTATCTGGAATCAGAGTCAGTCCTATGGAGCAGGATAATGTTATTGTAAAATTAAACTTGAACATTTTCATCATGAATTTGAACTTTTTTGACCCGCATAATCGTTGGGCATTATGTGGAATGGTTTTTAAAGGATCCCATCAGCTGGTGAGTGCTGACTGGACAAAGTAGGAATAACACTTTGCTCTCAACTTAGAAAGTAAAGACAGCTTTCATGGTCTAAACATGCTTCAGCTCTTCTGCTAAGGATACATTGGAAACAAAGTCATGTGTTGGTGTCTGCATTTTGAAGCAGGGACTGTGGCACAAGAGCTCGAGCAGTCGTCCACCAATCCCACAGTTGTTGGTTTAAACTCCTCCGTTCACATGTTTAAGTGTCCTTGAGCAAGACACTGAACCAAAAATTAGTTGGAGTTCAGTGTCTTGGACGTATTGAATGAGTAATAGAAGTAATTCAAATTTCTATAGCTTTGGTTGGCATCCATGAAAACATTTTGCTGAGGTTATTATTTAAAAAAAAATTGATAAAATTTTTTACAAATCAGGAAATCTTATAGACATTGTATATTACATTAGATATTATATCACTATGGGGTCTGTCTTTATGTGTACAGTAAACAGGTCGTTTGAGATGGGGATATGTTTTCTTCTCCAAGACTTATGTAAATTATCTGTTAAATTTTTGGTGTATCTTTATAGCAATGAGGATCAATGAAAAAAAAACGAATTATATCTACTACTTCCTCCTCAAACATAAGATTTTTATAGAAATAGAAAAGAATTGAGTTAGTTCACAGAGGACAGAGGCACGGTGGAAGTTTACAACCTTGGTTTGCTTGAAAACCGCCACCACCTTTTTCAATATCTTTACTCATGTATGTGTTAAATATTAGTGAATCTCTTATATATAGTGTCAAGGGCAGCAGCCTTAATGCAAAAATGCTACTTTTGGTTAATATTTCAAAGATGAATAAGTGCACACGTGGCTGGAAGAATCATTGCCCACTGTGTATTGACAGTCAGCTGTAATTTTTCTCTGGTGCATGGAGCATTCATAAAAAATGTGTTTGTTTGTGTTTACTAAAGCGGGAAGTTGTTTCATGGTACTCTTATTATGATAATGCTAACACAGGAACCATTTACATGGATCTCTTACATTTGTGGTTAATTAAAAATATCCTGCCTTCTTTTGGTAAACGGCATATTATTGCCACAGGAGGAGTGTCATTCCATTAGGTGACCTCACTTGCATTTAACTGCAGTCAAATTGTGTTTTCTGATTCTTCCATGCAAGTGGTGACAGTGAGACAGCACTCTGCGATCTGTTTGGAGGTGATCAATAGCATTTATATGGCTATAACTGCTTGAACTGATACGGGATTATCTTTTGAAAGGTCTTAGACTCATAATGTGATGTTTAAAAAAAATCTATAATGTAATCTTTCCTTATAAAATGAGTTCTTTAAAACTAATTGCTCTCTTGAACTCAGCTGTTTGACTGGTCTTAATAGGCTCACTGCTTTTGCTTTTTTCTTTAGTTGGTTTGACTTTTTTACTTCTGCAAACATTTCTACTTAACTTTAGAATTTCAATAAATATGATGTGATATGTAATATTTATGTTGTGTATATATTCTAAATAGAATTAATATTATTCTTTAAATTACATTTAGATTTTAAAATGACAAAAATACAACAGTGTGGGAAAATATTACCAACATTATATTCAAATATAAATATCATTCTACAAACATGGGATTCAAATACATTGAAAAGAAACTTTATTTATGATAAAGTACCAAACTTTTTATTCCAGATAGCATGTACCCTTTAGACTAAAAGCAATGACTTCAGATTCAGACACTCTTAACCATGGATGCTATTGCCATGGTACCATTAAGCAGTCATAGCCTTTGCTCTTAATTTTCATCTTTACACATCAATCACATAATTAAATAGGCAATTTCCGCCCTTATCAACCCATAATTATGGTTCATTACCTGGCCTTCTACCTCTTTGTAGGTTCAGCAGTATGTCATGACATACAAGAGTGAAATCAGCTGAGAAGGTTCTCTAGGGTCTTCTAATGTGCTATGCTGAACTGACCTTTGTTGTCACATCTAAATTTTTTCATCTACTGTCAGTACCTGATGCCACATTGATTGCTGTGATAAGAGTCAGATTGGTTGAACCATGACCCAGAGATTTATAGCATTGCTGATACTGTATGCAAATGTATTCACCTGTTCTAAACAAAGACTAGGCACTGTCATCCTGTCTTAATCACTAATTAAATCATGATACAACTAGTGGATATAAGGATTTAACTGAAGTACACTGGTCTGGACAGTGATATTGGCTTTACCGTAACAATAAGCTACTCTTTAAGTCACTAATGAATGATAAAATGGAGAATTACTCATGTTTAATATATGAGTACAAGACATTGCCTTTACCATTGACTTGTAGTCTAGAGATAGGCATATCGATTTTCTGGTATTGATACTTTGATACCTGCCGGACAATATTTTGGAGTCAATACTTTTTAAAATATCGTGATACCACTGTGCTAATATAAAACGTGTAATTTATTTTCAATTCTGAGAGTTTTAGCTATCAAATTTATATGTGAAAACTAACCTGGGCGTATTTTAGATGGTCTTTCATGTCACATAATTATGGCAGCCTATTAGGTGTCAGAGCCGAAGTCTCACTGCGCAGCCTCAGTTAAGGACTGCCTCAATTCTCACTCTGATGATGATGTTGAGTTATGAGGTTTTACTGGTTAATTGTAGATTCTTAAGCAATATGTTGATCTTTCAATTCAAGAAATTTAATTACAACCCCAATTCCAAAAAAGTGGGAAATATGTGAAAGTGTGAATAAAAACAGAATGCAATGATTGCATTCATATGGTCTGTTTGCAATTATATGGTTAATCTCATTAACCCATATTTTATTCACAATAGATCATAAACATATCAGATGCTGAAACTGATAAATTTTATCATTTCATGTAAAATATTAGCTTATTTTGAATTTGATGGCAGGAACACATCTCAAAAAAGTTCGGAGAGGGGTAACAAAAGGCTGGAAAAGTTGCTGCAAACAAAAAAACAAATGGAGGAGCATTTGACAACTAATTAGGCTAATTGGCAACAGGTCAGTAACATGACTGGGTATAAAAATAGCATTTCAGAGAGGCAGAGCCTCTCAAATGTAAAAAGGTTCAAGTATGTGTCTTACTAAAAATTGATTCTAAAAAAAATTGCTCAATGTAAAATTGCGAAGAATTTGAAGATCCCACCATCTACAGTATATAATCATCAGAAGAATCAAGAGGAGTCCCTGTCGTAAAGACACAAGGCCGTAGGTGCAAAACTGGATGTGCTATATCTTTGGGCCCTAAGGCGGCACTGCATTAAAAACCAGATTGATTCTCTACTGGACATCACTGCTTGGGCTGAGGAACACTGAAATCACAGAAAACACTATATATCATCACATATACGTGAACACAGTTCGCTTTGCAATCCACAAATGTAAGTTAAAGCTATATCATGCAAAAAAGAACCCATATGTGAACACGATCTAGAAACGCCACTGTGTTCGCTGGGCCAAAGTTCATTTAAAATGGCCCAAGGCAAAATGGAAATCTGTTCTGTGGTCAGATGAATAAAAATTCACAGAAACGTATGCTCCCATTCAGATAATGTCTTTTCAGGGAAAGCCTTGCATATTTCAGCAAGACAATGCTAAACCACATACTGCATCCATCAGAATAGCATGGCTTTGCAGGAGAAGAGTCCGGGTGCTGAACTGGCCTGCCTGCAGTCCAGACCTTTCACCAATAGAAAACATTTAGTGCATCATAACACATAAATTCCGGCAACAAAGGCCCAGGACTGTTGAGCAGCTGGAATCCTGCACAAGACAAGAATGGGACAACATTCATCTCCTAAAACTCCAGCAACTGGTCTCCTCACTTCCCAGAGGTTTACAGGCAGTTGTTAAAAGAAGAGGGGATGATGCACAATAATAAACATCACCCTGTTCCAACGTTTTTGAGATGTGTTGCTGCCATCAAATTCAAAATAAACTAATATTTTCCATGAAATGTTAAAATTTCTCAGTTTCAACATCTGATATCTTGTTTATGTTCTACTGTAAATAAATATGGGTTGATGAGATTTGTAAATCCATGCATTCTGTTTTTATGCACTTTTTAAACATCTTCCCAACTTTTTTGGAATTGTAATTTTGTTGTAATTTGTTATATTATTATTTATAATATTTTGTTATTTTATTATAATTTGTAATGTATTTTTTTCGCCTTATTTGTATTTAATTTACTTATTGATTTATTTATTGTCATTTTATATACATTTCTTTCAAGTATTTATGGTCAGGAGTTGTATTCATATTTCATATTTAAAATTGCCTTTGCAATAAATGTATTAATGAAAACTGTGCAATCGTGATTTTTCTGATATTGTACCGTTGAAAAACTACCATAATATTACCATGATATTGCACAATACCATGATATTGCAAATCCCTACTGTAGTCTAGACTAGACTAATCTAGTTGAGTAGTTTGGTGGATGAACATGTGATTAGATAAATTTTGGTGGATATAGTAAAATTCAGATTTCTACTATGTGAAGTAGAAACTATATTGAGAGTAGGTTAAAAGAGATCCGTGGGAGGTCAGATTTGAAGGAGTCTATTAATGGCTAGTGATTCCCACTACAGTTGGAGATTCTGACAGAGGATAACTGAATTATCCAGTAGGAGAGGAAGTGAAAATTTGATAAAAGGGTGATTTATGTGGCCTTTCACCCTTGATCAAGTGGCAAGCTACAAGTCCTTATGTCATAACTTAATCTGAAATGGTTTCATTCATCATATCTTTTCATACATAAGCTGCTTGTGATGTTACTTTCAACATAGTATTTACTTAATGCCATCTCTATCATTTATCTTGATAGTAAACTGAAATCGGTGACTTTTACCATCAAACTAGGATAGCAGCAAAAAGGTGGTTGACAGAGATGAAGCAATGCATTCTGGTCTTAGTTGTGTAGATAGCTGCTGAGTTCTAACTCCTTTGTGCTTCGTGCACTTTTTCCCTCCCTCCCTCCCTCCCTCTTATTCTTCCTCCCTCTCCCCTCCCTCTTCCCTCACTCTCCAGTCTGCACTGCACTGAGAGAAGCATGTGGAGAAGAATTGAAAATGTGCCGAGCCTTGTGAATGTGTGTATGCAGAGTGTGTGTAAGCGTGTGTTTCCGGAAGAAAGGAAAAGAAATGCAGGAGAGGGGATATGAATTGTGAGAGGGAGCATCTGCATCGCTTCCCACACCACAGTATTTGTGTACTGTAAGTGTGTATGTATGTGTGTGCCTGCTGCAATGCTGAATTAAGAAAGTTGCTGCGTCTGCCCCCCCCTTGGTGCGATTATGTAGCAGCCCAGGGGCAGAGTTGTGTCTCAGGGAGCGTGGAGTAGGATCAGGCCTGAAGAGAGTGGGATGAAGGGCCGGAGCTGCTGGGAGCCAGGGACGGTTCGCTCCCTCTGCAACTCGGGCTGCCTGAGTAAACTCAACCAGGGTCAGTACAGCTATACTATAGGAGCAAAGAGCTGTCCAATGACAAAACATTTCTCACCTTACCATCTCCTCCTAATTGTATGTCTTAGAGGTAGCTTTCATTCTATTAGCCATTTTCCTCTGTGTGGCATCTCTCCTTAGTCGCCATGAAAGGATTTTTCTGCAGCGTCCTTTAACAATGCAGTGGCTCATGCTGTAAAAAGAGCAGTCTGTCCTCTCTCCTGCACTCTTCAATGCATGCAGTCTCTTTCCTTTTTTCCTTCTGTCCCCAGTGTTGTTCTCACTCAGCCTCATTTCCTCTCTCTCCTTTGCGCCTGCTCCACCTCACATTTGCATATGGATGGGTGTGAGCCTGCCAGGCCTACGTGTTTGTATATTATGTGTGCAGAGTTTATAATTGCACTGCCAGAAACCATAAAATGTGACATACTATACTATATGACATTAATGACATTCTTGCACTGTTCACTCACCACAAATACAAACCTGAATACAATGTTGTGCAGATGGTAAAGGATTTTGCACAAACCATGTCTATTACCATTCATACAGGTTTGTGTTATCTGTTTTTGATTATGTATTTAAAAGAACAATGAAAAATGTGTTTCACTGTCTTGCCACCTCTCTCACTTCATCCTTTGTTTTCTTGCCTATGGCAGAGTTGGACATTGGTATGTTGAATATCTGTACACATAAGCCCAGTCTCTCTGTCTTTTCACTTTGCCTGTTTGTTCACAAAAATTAGTTAAGATGAGATGAGATAAACCTTTATTCATACCACAGTGGTGAAATTTCCATGTTAAAGCAGCAGCAAAAGTGTGCAAATGTGCGGCAAAAATTTCTGTACAGAATGATAAACAAAACGTCAATATAAAAAATCTATTTAAAGAAAGAAAAGTCTGCAATACAAATAAGTACAATTTTACAGTCGTACAGTAAAAATAAGTATATAATCACCAAACAAAAAAATTGCATTAGGGTTCATCTTCTTGCACAGTGTTACAATCAGTAGTAGGAATGTATATCATAGTGAGTATTGGTTCACTGGGAGCAGCTCTAGTCTGACAGCAGACTACGATATTGCTCCATCAGGCACCTAGCAGGTTGATAGCTAACTACCATCCTCATTTTTCCCACCTCCCGTACTCTGTTCAGGGGCATCCCCAGGACTGAGTTGACTTTCCTGGTCCACTTATCCAGTCTCTTCCTGTCTGCTGTAGAGATGCTGCTGCACCAGCAGACCACACCATAGAAGATGCCCGTGGCCACCACAAGTCAAAAAAGGTTTCAGTAGTACTCCTTGCACTCCTAAAGACCTCATTCTTTTGTACTCTCATAATCTGTGATTAGACTGATGATGGCAGAGTCACCAGAGAACTTCTGCAGTTGAGAGGTTGCTGAGCTGAACATGAAGTCTGCAGTGTAGATGGTAAAGAGAAACAGATTCAGAACTGTTCCCTGCAGGGCTTCTGTGGTGTAGATTACCATGTCTGACTCGCAGTCGCGAGCCCTCACAGCCCTGGTTGGTTTGTGAGATAATTCAGCAGTTCAGGAAGAAGATGACAGCATCTTCAACTATGATGCCTGGCCGGCAGGCAAAATGCAGTGGGTTCATTGATGTGCTCACCAGTGGATGGTCATTAATAAGTCTTTTCTAAATCAACTTATTGTATCTGAACAAGGATGATACATACATTCAGACACTTAAAGAGCAACCACCACATAACATCAATTACTCTTCTTCTTCTTTTCCCTTTCACTGTTCCCTTTCAGGGATCACCACAGCAAATCGTCTGCCTCCATCTAACTCTATCCTTTGAATCCTCTTCTCTCATACCAACTAACTTCGTGTTCTCTTACACCGTCATGATCCGGCCCTTTCGTTCCACTTCCTGTTCTGGACTTTTATTTTGTAGCCCTTTTCCCCACTTCCCGTTTCCAGTTCACTCCTCCAGCTTCAATACTCATCGCTGACTATTATTGTTTACACCTGTTCCCCTGCCTATTTAGACTCAGCACTCCCCTAAATTCCCTGTCAGATCCTTGTCTTTTCTTGTAAATGGAACACCCTGCCTTCTGGTTTGCCTGTCTCATGTTATCTGGATTACTGACTCTTATAATTGGAAACTGTTGCCTGTTTACCTTTTGATCTGAGGATTGGTAGTCGTGTTCCTCATCTAGCTCTGTTTTATGCACAGTTAGTCTTTCTTGGATATCCACACTCCTGGTTGTTTTTTCATATCTTGTCTCTACCCTGTTCTGTTAGCACCTACTTTAAGTTACTGCTTTAACCTGTTTGCATCTGTTCTTGTGTCTAGGCTCTACTTTGATAGATTTTAGTTATCCTAGACTGAATTCAAGTTTTTCATCCTTAGTTATTTCTAATCCCATTTGTGTTTAGTTTTCTCTAGATTAGTGCTTTTGTACACATTTTGTATTATTGCCTGCTAAGACCAAGTCAGCACTTTTCCTCCCTCCTAGAGTGATTTTTAGTTACTTCTCTGCATATGCTGTGTTCGTTAATAAAGCTGTTAATTTCTCACAACCCCTTTCTCTGGTTTGCAGCCTTCTCCACGCTATTTCCTAGTTGATGTATTTGTATTCACCTGCGGATTCTGACTCTATGTTGACGTTATTCCCTGAAGTCTGATTTTTGTAATTATGTTTTGCTAATTTAGTCTTAGTGCACTAGTTTCGTGTTGATTTTCTAAAGCTATGTTTTGTGTTTGGTTTATGTTTCAGATTCACTCTTGCTAAGTTCCTTAGGGCCAATTTCTAGATTCTTGTTGGTCACTCACTGTCTTATGATACACCCGTCATTGATCTCCTTCTGGATTTGAATCATGTTGTTTTGTCCTTACCCTGATTAAAGTTCTCTTATTTTACTACATTCACTGTTTCCTCTGAAGTCTGTTCTCTTAAACAAACTGTGACTGTAGAATCTGACCAAAAATCAGGACTTCTTGCCAGTTTGGCCAATATTTCACCTGTTCATATTTCTGTCCCTGAGTTAACCAACAACCTGCCTGAACCTGCTCCTGGTTTGGCTAACACCCCTGAGCCTGCCTCTGGTCCTGGGTTGAGCAGCACTCTCTCTGCTCATGTTCCTGCCTCATGTTTGGCTGAGGCCCCATCTATCCCTGAGTCTGTCTGTGGGCTTCCTGTCCAGGCATCTACCTCTGGTGCGTCCACCTGAGTGCTTCTACCTCTATCCATACATGTCACCCTATGTTCCTGCCTCGTCTGGAAAAAAGTGGTCACTATAGCCATATGCATCCTCTTTGCAAAGTCTACCACCATCTGTCCTTCTGCATTCCTATCCTGAAGACCAAACCTGCCAATCACATTCTCATAACCTTGGTTCCCTTCACAAACATGTCCGCTGAAATCTGCACCAATCACCACTCTCTCACCTTTGGGGATGCTCTGCATCACTTCATCTAACTCAGTCCAGAATTTCTCCCTTTCTTCTTTCTCACATCCTACCAGTGGGGCATAACCAATAACAACATTGAACATTACAGCATTAATTTCCAGCTTCAGACTCATCACCCTGTCTGATACTCTTTTTACATCCAGAATATTCCTTCCTAACTTTTCTTTCAGGATAACTCCTACTTAATTTCTCCTCCCATACACACCATGGTAGGACAACTTGAACACTGCTCTTAAGCTTCGAGTCTTCCTACATTTCCACCTGGTCTCCTGGACACACAGTAAATCCACCTTCCTTCTCTGCATCATGTCAACCAACTCTAGCCCTCCTTGTCATATTCCCAACATTCAGTCCCACACTCTTGGCTTTCCTCTTTTCTCTCTGCCTATGAACCCACCTTCCTTCTCTCGTTCTTTGACCAACAGAAGCCCAATTTCCACCGGCCCCCTGTAGATTAACAGCACCGGTGGCAGCCATTGTTAACCCAGGCGTGGTATGGAAATCAGATTCAGTACAGAAGTCATGATTCAGGTGTTCGATTTGGTATATGTTTTATATTAGATGTCCTTCCTGACACAACCCTCTGCATTTATCGAGAGTTGGGACTGACACAAGACGACACTGGATTGTGGCCCCCTGTGGTTGCATTAATATCAATTACTCTATGGTTAATAAAAATTAACCCTCTATTAACATGTTATTAGTACAAATCTAGAGAGACTAGATATTGGGAGAAATATTTTCATATAAAAACTTTCAGTGTGTGCACAGTTAACGTTTTACTTTTTTCCCTCCCTAGTAGTTGCGCATAAACTGTACATACACTTTAACGATTTTTTTAGGTAAGGTCAGAGCACAGTGTCAGCCCCTGGATTTGAATTAAAGAGCTGCCAAAAGATCTTCCTCTTTATAGATTGAGCAACTGTTTACAGTACATGCATGTGAACCTATGCATGATCATACATTTTGTTAATGTGTGTGTTAACTCTGTGGAAAATATAGTTTAGTATATCATATAATGACACTCAAATAAAAAATTTCCAATAGTAAAAACTGGCTCTACATTTTGCTTGTAGTTTGTTGTTGCTCTACATTGACATGGTTTATTATTACTGCAGTCATTTCATGGCAGTCCTGTGCAGATGAGCCTTGGTTAGTATTCTGAGGTTGTATGATACAGTAATTAATGACCTCATCCTTCAGACTGTTTGGGTAATGCAGTAAGCAAGAGTCATTTTCCTCTCACAGCTTTGAGGTACCAGCTAAGAATTTATAAAGTTTACTGATATCAGAATATAAATGTATAGTTTGCTGTTAATCTTTTTCTTTTCTTTGCTTTCTGAGACTGTTCGATTGGATACAATACCAGAACTGTACTGCAGAGCTTTAGGGACAGTTTTCTCATTTGCCTGTGTTGAGCTGAGCTCTGTTACTGAGTTTCAACTTCCTGTCTCCTCTGTTTGTCTCCTAGTGATGTATCTCAGGGGAGGTGTGGAACCAGTTAGCAATTACTAGCCAAGATTACATTTCTGTCCTTTGGGATGTGCCCTCAATCTGATCTATTTCTCAATTTTTTTGAAGAATATTTTTCCAACCGTAGATATAGGGGCTCCCTGTGCTAAAAAAATTCAGACCCACACTTTGTTTGGGTAAGGGAAATATCAATGTTGTGGCATAAAAAGGAAGAAGTATATTGTGAATTGAAGGACAAGACACATTGTATGTGTTTGTACTGTACCTTTTAAGAAAGAATTGTTTTTCTTCAAGCTTATCACAGTGCTTTTGTTGCCTATACAAAACATTCTCCAACCCTAACCCTAAATCCTGTCTCTTTTGATCTCTGCTTTACATAGTCACAATCTTAACAACTTACAGAAATGTTACCATGATCTAGGCTGCAGATACATTTGTCACTATAATTTTATTAGAATAACATAATTATACTATATAATATCTAGGACACTTGGTAGGATTTGTTGGAGGACTGCATTGTATGCGTAAGTATGACATTTGTTAAATCAAAATGATTTGTTTAAATTAAAACCTTTACCTAATATATGGCAGCCTAGGAACACATGTAGTTCTTTGCATGAGATCTAATAATAGAATAATAATTAATAATATAAGGCTCTTATGAGTTCTGCTTGTAATTTCAAAAATATTATAAAATAATGATGTAAACCATACTGTAACTACTTCAGTATTTATAATTTAGTATAGACATATGCAGTTTTCTCACAGCTGCCATAAAAATGTATTTATTTATTTTTATACAGGTTCATCTCATTGAGACACAAGGTCTCATTTTCAAGAGCGACCTGTTTCATAATTAAAAAAAAAAAACATTAAGATCAAATGTAACCTCTTGGTTATAACCTTTCTGGCAGTAGTTCTCTTCTGAATTTGTCTGTCAGTATGTTTAAATACCATCTTTAATCCAGAAGTGCTGTATATTACTACTATGTGCTTGGCTGCTGGACGTTTCGTGCCATAGGGAAGTCTTGTCAGCCGGAGGCCTGGCTCCTCTAATATGACAGCCTGTCCTCTGGGACGGGCAAAGAGCCCTGACAATGGGATAGAGGAGTGCTGCCTTCCTATTTATATTTTCCCACTGCCTACTTCTTTTCTTTTTCCATTTCTGTTTTGTGCTCAACACTGAGAAGGACAATAAGAAAGATGCTTTGGACAAAGAAGCTATGCAGATGCTGATGAGGAAGATCATTGTGTGGTTATATGTTTGCTGCTTGTATCTCAGCTTGAATCAGACAGTTGCGGTATATTCATGAGAACTGGAAGTTGACTAGCATTTGTGTTGATGCTCTGTAGTGATAGACTGTGGATGAAGGAGGGATGTAGTCTTGAGGCTTGACTTGAGTGTTACTGGGCTCTTGGCCTCATCGTGTCAACTTTGCCTTCCATCCACATATGCGGTAGTCCTCTAAGAATAGGATTGGAGATGAAAGGGTGCTAGGCAGTAAATGTGATGATTTATCGACAGATGTTTTGTGTAACACCAAAAATTCTCTTTTTCACTTTTTGTTCTATTCACAGTTATATAGAATGTGTTTAAATATCTTGAAGGCTGTGGTGGCTTGTGCCAGTTTTTTGGATGGCAAAGTGACAAACAATACTGCTTTGCTTACCAATTAATAATTGCTTAACAATAACTAAGCATAACTAAGTAAAGTAAACCAAATATCTGATAATATGAGCACATTCTGGGTATATTATCAATTATATTAAACTAAGGACAACTTTAAACTAACACATTAAACTATTTAAAACCCCCAACAACATATATTGTAAAACAATGGAAAATGTAAAAAAAAGTTTACATTTTCTAAAGTAAATTAGTTTTCTAAACTATATGAAAATAAATACAATATATACCACAATTTAAGAAACCTTACATTTATGCAAAATCAATAAAATATCTTGTAATACTTTTAGTGTTTTGTTAAAACAAAACAAAAAAAAAATGTACACAAGTCAACTCTCTGTGATGCTCTTTCCTAGGTAAAGAGAATCATTAAGCGCCAGGTCACCTTTTTGTCAAAGGACACAGCCCCACATACAGGCTGTGTCCGCAATCACCCCCTACTCACTCATTCCCCGCACCCTATATATTGTACAGTAAGTAGTTCACTCAATAGTGAGCAGTCAGTTGACATTTCAGGCACTTGCCTATTATCCTGTTGTATCATTACTAACAAATGTTTGTGTCACAACATGGTAATTTGATGATCTCCAAAATGGGGAGCATTGCATTGTGGGATTGTTACCAGAAAGTAGGCTACATGCTATACACACTAATTTTAGCGTTGCATTGTGGGATACTTTGAGTGCACTACTTAGTGGATACATTTATAATTTTTAATAATTGCTGACATGACTATCATGCACATCTTTTTGACTATCTTTTTAAAAATAAACAAGCATTAACAATTTATTTCTTGATTACAATTTTTACCATGACTACTGTCTTTGTTGGATAACTGTAAGGGGATGCCACCCCAGCATCCCAGGCTGCTGACGCTTGAAAGGTTTTTTTTATCTCTAGTATTCATACTTAGCTCATGGAGCTGATATATGCCAAATTATTTATTTTTACAGTGCAAAACTTCTTTTAGCAAGGCTTTGGAAAGAGAATTAGTTTTGCTGGTGACATGCTGCAAGCAGGCTCTCTTCTAAACATGTGACAGTTTATTTTTAAGTGATATGGCTTAGAGCCTCTGAACTCGTTGGCAGAATAAGGGTGAATAATATGAGCAAGCCTTCACTGCAGTGCTACAAACATCTGCACAAATCATTTAACATAGGAAAAAAATCATCACTAAGCCAATTTGCTTTTTTTCTTTATGTCTAAAATATTTGACACTCAGTGTCACTTTAACATTATACTGCATATGATCCTAATATTATCCAGACCTGACTCTGTAATTTCACACTGTCAAATGTAGATGTGAGGCAGAGCACTGGGATTAAGTTACTTTAACTCAGTCAGTGGTAACATTGCCATCGAGAAACATTGGTTTTCCACCAGAATAGAAGTTAGATGATTTTGAGTCTTCGGGGTTATTATGGGTTAGTTTCCAGTGTTCAGTTGTTTGTTTGTCTTCTGCTTAGTGACAACAAACCTTGTAAGATTTTCAAGGAAAGGATGCATTATGGTTTTTAATGGTGGCCTTGCACATTGCACCCTCTCAAGAAATCCTCCTTTGGCTTATAAAATCCACTCTAATTTTAAAGATTTCTTCCTCTAAACTTTTATAGCAATGGCCTGTTATCTTCAAATGGACCCTTTTTTGCTAGAAATTTGCAGCCTGCAGGAAACCAACATGTTAGTCTCTTTACATGAACTTGTACTGTACATGATCAGTAAATCTAATGCTAAAGTACAGTAGGCTTTTTACTATATTTATCTTATTTTTTGTGGTCAGTTGTAACCTTTGTCTCTGGATTGGAGCCTGATTGGAATTTTGATACGGTTAATATTATTGGCTAGTATGTACTTTTTAATATGTATGTGTATGACAATGTCTGTTCTGAGTATTATATCAGTTTGAGAAACACCAGTGTCATTGTTCTCAGCTTAAACAAGCTTGTTCTCTGTCTTGTGTGCAGCTGTGAATGCAATAAGATTGCTGCTGAGAAAGTCTACCCCTGCAGCACTGTGGAATGTGACATTTGCCCTGCCAAAAAGTGGATTTTGCATAATATGAGATGTTTAAAGTTAGGCAAGGGAAAAGGTTTCTAAACCCCCAAAACGCTCTGAATTGACTTACCACTTTTCTCTACATTCTTGCAGATTTAGATTTTGATGAGATATCGAGCAGTGCCACTCTCCTTTCTGTTGACTATTTCGATGTCCTCATCACTACTGTCAGCACTGCCTTGTGTGTCAAGGTGCCCCATTGCCTACTCTGATATTGCTGATCACCAACCTTACCTATTTGAACTAGGTATTGATAGTTTGATGCAGAATACTGTCAGGAGGATGCAAGCCAAAAAAACAGTTCATGAACTTCAGACTCTTTATTGATTTATATGCACTTTTGTAAAAGCATCTGCATACTTTCCATGCCCAAAATTGGCAATAAGATATATTGTTGCATTCTAAGTTACACTCTTTTTGCAGTAAGAGGCAGCTTTCTTTCACACTATGCAGATGCAGCAGCATCGAAACACAAACACACACATTGTGAAAAAGAATGGAGTAATTCAGAACAGGAGGAAGTGTACATGATATTCTATTTTTTATTTACTTACTTGTGTCGAGCAAATAAACCAGACTGAGAAACTTCCATTCTAAAGGAATGTTAAAAATATTATGCTTAAAATGTAGTGAAAACTACAGTGAAAACATTATTTTTTTTACTAGTTAACATTTGCCAGCAACACAGCCACAGCTGCCTCGGGAATACAGGAAGCTTTTAAGGTGGAATGATTCGTTACTCTGAGATAGACAACTAGACAACACAGTGTGTTTTTATTAGTATTATTGCAGGAAATATGCTTAATGACTGGATCGTTCAGAAAAATAGATGAATGACAACAGAATTATGCAAATCTTTCTCTTTACTTCGAGAAAAAAGTGGCAAAGCCTGCAGCTTCTATGCTCCAGTATAATCACACCTCTAACCACATCAGACTAACACCACTTCCAACTACTCAAGAATTACGTTGTATTGTACAGAGATCCAAAAATGTATTCAGTGCATTTTGTGACGCAGTTAATTAAAGGTTTTGCAACTGGATTCTATGAAAAAAATACAAATAAATCAAATAGAAATAGTTAGTACTTTTTGGTCAGTATGTAATTCCTAAGTGGCATTTTTATTGAATTTACAGAATAAAATGCTCTGTCCTGATGTATATCATAATTGGCATATAATATTAACTACAGTATATCAGGATATGAAATGTTCTTATGACATAGCCTCTTAATATCAGCCCCTTTATTTAAACCTGCCACCTGCTTCAGTAAAACACCCAGTGACTATTTTGGCCTTCCTGTCTTATAATATTTGGTATGAAGGAACTCTTTTCTTATCTATAATGAAATATTTAGTCCTCACAGATATCACAAGCTGCACATTCTACATGAGCTTGCTTTTCTAGATCAGTGCTCTGGCTTATGGGTTCTTCAGTTTATTGTTGTACTTTCTCTAACTTGCTATTCCTGTGTTTCAAGTCTTGTGTTAACATTCTAATGCCATTGTCTTACAGTTTACAGTTTCTCACTGTATATTTAAAATCTTTATTTCTGTACCATATACTGTAGCTGTTTACTGCCTATTTGCTGCATCTAACTTTTCCTTATCTTGACACAAAAGGTGTCCTCAGCCTTCTTTGTCTCCAGATCTCTTCTTCTTCGTCTTCTTTTATCTGCTATATGTTTTCTCAGATCCTCAACAATTTCATCAACATCCATAACTGTACCTTCACCACCAAGGTCACTCTTCTCTGTCACAGTGATTTAAAAACTATGATCAGTTGTGCTCCATCCACAGCTGGCCATATCCATCACTTTGACATGCAGTATTTTTTTAATATCAAACATAGCTTTTTTAAATTCTCAGTTCTCTCAGGAGACATGTCCAAGTTTATACACATTCTTTGAAAGTCCTTGTTTTGCAGTAGAAGTTTTTATTTTGACATGTCTAAACTTGGCTAGAACAGTTTCAGCTTTTTTCTTATACTGTAATACTGTTTATAGAGCTGGGTCTTACCCTTGCTGAGAGAGAGAGAGAAAGCATGTGCTTACAGTGTGTGTGCGTGTGTGTAATGCAGAGCTGACACTTCTCATATGTTCTGTTTAACCTTGAGTAACCTCTTCTTAGTGACGTCATGCACAAAGGCAGCTGCTACAGCAAGGGCTCAAAAGCTGTCAATATTCAAATCTCCTGATGCACACATACATACACCCATTTACATCTGATTAGCTCCTAAGGTTATTTTCAGCTAGAATATACGTACTGTATTTATATAGGTATATTTATGTGTGCCATTGCAATTTGTAAAATTTACAAAAACGCTTAAATAAGTCAAGAATAGACCAATCACTGTGATTCCTTATTTGTTGATTTAAAAGTATAGTTTATCAAAGGAGGTCACTGTGAAATGAAGGAGTTGGGTATTTGTTCACCATTTTGGAAGGCAAGTCAATACATCTCTAAAGGGACACATAAATAGTAATCAGATGATATGAATGTTCAATTTAGCAGCTTGGTAATACAAAATTGACAACAAAAAATCAAGAAATTCCCAATTTCCAATTGTGCTTATTGATTGACATAGTTTTGTGACTTCTGACAATTTCTCTTCCAGATGACTCCGGGGATGAGGAGCCCACATCCCAGTCGGATCGCAGTGAGATTCAAGGCACTCTGAAGATTCTCGTCAGCAAGCTCGATGACCTCAGCACATGTAATGACCTGATTGCCAAGCACGGAGCAGCCCTGCAGCGTTCCCTGAGTGAACTGGAGGGTCTGAAAGTCCCTGTAGAGGGAGGCGAGAAGATCAAGGCAGTCAATGAGCGAGCCACCCTCTTCCGCATAACCTCCAATGCTATGATCAATGTAAGTAGCTGACAAGGAACAAGCTACAAGATGTGGCTGCAGTGACCAGAGACTGATTTGCACCTTGAATGATTCTCCATGATTAGTGTGAAAGAAATGCCAGTGAGGGTAATGTGAGATCATTTTACATCGTGGTATGTTAAACGTGAGCCACTGAGGTGAAGGCGAAGAGACTGAAGGTGTAAAGAAGTTAGTTTTACAGCCCACCAGATCCTGTTATACCTACTTTAGCACAACCATACCTATCATAATGTTTTATGATGATGGAAAATAAGCAGATATCACTTCTGTAACTGCAAAGGTGAGAGTGATTCCCTGTGCTTCAATGTTATAACTTTCAAGTTATTGATACAAATACCACAACATTTCCTGTTAAATAAAGCAAAGTCAGTTTTATTTAAATAGCCTAAAATCACCAATTTTCCTTAAAGGGCCTCTGCAACATACATAAAAATCTATCCCTATATTTTCAACTTAAGAAAAGCTCGCTCTAAAAACACCAAAGAATGACAGAAATCTCAGAAAGAACAGCCTTCTTTAATAATATAGAATAATATAAGCTGAAATCTTCGTCTTGTCTGCTAGATTTAGCAAAAAAGGACAACTTACATGACCAGATTTTCAGTCCACTTATTGTATCTGATTACTAACATCAAAAGAAGAAATGTACTGTATTTGGCCATGTTTCACTCTTCCTCAGTGGTAAATACCACTGGCTTTACAGTGTGTAACTAGTTGATAGTTGTTTAGGAAGGTTTGAGGTCTTTAAAGAATGATATTTGATATTATAGCTGGGGGGGGGGGGGGAATTGAACAGGAATAGTTCCTGCCTCCCTCCCTGGAACTCTCAACCCTTCACTACAGATAGACAAACAGACAGACAGACAGACAGACAGACATGCTCTGTCCAAAGCAAGACAATCATTCAAGGTTTGTTTTTCTTCATGCTCTTTCTGTGGAATTTTTTTTCTAAGGTAGATTTCTATTATTCTTGAGTTACAAAGTTTTTTTTTGTGAATGTAAAATGTGTATGCCTTTTTTGTTCTTGCTTCTTGTCTGATTGAGTGGTGCAAAATAGTTAAACGAAAGACTCCTTTCATGATTTAACAGCTGGTAATTTTTACCTTAAGATGTAAGGTAATAACAGATTGTTAGTCCTAATATGGTTGAGCATGTGCTATTTTTCTTGGTAACGATTTGAGCCATTGGGCTAATGAGAAAAAAGTCTTCACTTAAATTATTCTAAATTATTTAAAAGGTTGTCACTCAAAATGAACAGCTCCATGTTTCTTCTTCCTCTTTTTTAAATTAAATAATTTGGTCAATTGAAACTTACGGGACAAGCAATAAAATAGACCCTTTTGCATTGACTAACTCGTTAAAATGCCATTAGATTTGCCAAGAATGTTCTTATGATGAGAAAGAAGTGCTACCACACGCTCCCTGTAGCAAGATTTAGGATTGTAAATGGCTCTTCCCGAGCTGAGAGCAGCGCAGGAGAAGAATATTTGGTTTTCTGCAGCTGTGGGTTAGGACACTGTAAAGACATGTACTTAGACCTACTGTCTAAAATACAAATGTACTTTTTCAAAGAAATTGTATATGGCTTGAGCAGTAAAAAGAGACATAAAAAGAGTCTTGTGGTTCAGGGAATGAGAAGGCAGTAATGGCATGTCACAACAGCATGCTCTAAGTGACCATGTCCTGAGGAAAAAGTTGCACTCTAGCTCGTGTAGTGGTGATGTAACTTTTCACATGTGCCTCTAAATCCAAGCTCATTCTCTTTGTGAATGATGCATTGATTAATACACCTGACATGTGTTTTATTCACATATTCCTTATGTTATGCTTTGACACATCACTGTGCAGAGTTTTAATTTGACACTACATCTGTCAGTGCTATTTCTTATATCCACTCCTGCATGCCTATACATTTTTAGTTTTGTGAACCCTGTCACATGCAGTCTGTGTTCGTATTAGAGACTCAGCATAAAAAAGTGGAACTATCATACTTCTTGAAGTGGGTGTTGAGTTTCATATCAGTTATGTCTGAGGAAGTGGATCAAAATGTCACATGCACATCTAACATTTAAACTGAGGCTCAGACATAGATCTTTAGACCCTTCATGCAAGACTGCTAAAGGTAAGAGATTGATTGAGTGGTTTGTAATGGTCATACAGTATTTTAAGCAAAATAGAGTTTGTGTCAGAGATTCTCCAAAACACCTAGAGTATGTTTTAGATATAACCCTAAAAATCAATAATACTTCAGTACAATCAACACAATTGCACCATAATCATTAAATTCTCTTGGTCTGTATAGATCAGCTACTAATTTAAATGGCAAACAAATGAGCATATATAATTTTAATAACTCAGATTGCTGTACAATATCTCATGCTTTTCAATATCTCAAGCAATTTTTGCCCGTTTTGTTATGTCAAATGACTGAAAGGTTTACAATCAAAATATTAAAAAATAAATTCCCAGTCTTTTTCCAATGAAGCTAAATTACTCAAGAAATAATCTCAAATCCATGTAATGTAAGATCAGGATAACCTGTAGTTACATATATTTACTTTGTTAAGGTAAAAAATGCATTATCTCGATCATGATGTCATGTATATTTTAATTGAAATATTAATGTACTTATTTGGTGAGATTAAAGAGGTGTCATGCATATTTTACACTTATGTTACAAACATATTAAGCAGCATCTAATAGTTTATCAATGCAATGGTTTGTCTATGTGAGAGTCAGAAGCACTTTTTCAACAGACATACATAGATCACCTGTTTTCTGGAGACAACTGGAATCAAGGTTCACTGGGTTGTTGTTTCTCTTTTTGTTGCTGAAAGGTATACATCCTCATGGCTTTATTAGAAATTCACCCCTCTACCTCGCTCCCTGCAGCAACTAATTGTTGGAAAATGCTGAAGTTAATATTGAATGCCTTGGAGCATTTTGGACATTTGTTGCAAATACAGAGTGTAACCTCCACTCATGTAGGAAAGAACAATAACCAGGGCTGAAAAACCAAAAGAGTACTTGGTGGCAGTATAGCAGTTTCAAAATGATTGTTCAAATTTCTTTTCTCTGAAGGCCTATTTGCTGACAGTGAGAGATGGTCACATGACATTTTCATCATGCATGCAGTCTGCTGTGAGGTGTTATTTGGGTTCATTGACCTTTCAGTTCGATTTTAGGCAAAGCTGTCAGACATATGATACGGTGCCGATAATTGCTGACATATAATAAATGTTTGATCTAAAGTAACCTCTTTGTCTCAGCAGTGAAACCAAAACAGCAACAATGATGCCCCCTCTTGACTGAACTATAGTTTGATATTCAGCTCATCATTCAGAGATGTTCTGAGTTTACAGTCAGCTCTGAGACACATTTAACACAGCAGGGAGCCCCAGTAAATGCTTCAGAGACAGCTAATTAACATTTTGATGATAGTTGGAGACGACTGTGATAAATAGCCCTGATTAAAATAATTGTATCAAATATCTTTTGAACTTATTCTCCCTTATTGTAATCAGCTACCCGCAAACATATTTTAGTGTTAATATATTTTAGTCATAATATAGTGTATACTGTTAACTTAAATAAAGGTGCAAGCATTGATAAGGATTTTATAACATTCAAGGTCACGCACACACACTTTCAAATAAAGTATTAAGTAGATTTGAACAGGAACCAAAGCACACTGTAATATATTTTTTGCAAAACTCAAGCTGTTGCTCATACTGTAGCTTGCACATTACCTTATCTATGTTATCAAATTAAATCCTTAGTGACCTATGTGTTTATGTACTTACTCCAGGCGTGCCGAGACTTCTTAGACCTAGCAGAGACTCACAGTAGAAGATGGCAGCGGGCGCTGCAGTATGAGCGAGAGCAACGTACCCATCTAGAGGAGACCATTGAGCAGCTAGCCAAACAGCATAACAGCCTGGAGCGAGCGTGGAGAGAAGCACCCACGCTTGTTTCCAGTGCACCCAGTGCCCCTAACACCAATAAAGGTGAGAATGAGTGACTGTGTACTACTTGTGGATTTTTTTTTGGTCCTTGCTTTCATAGCTAAAAGTCATGTGTGACCTGAGGATCAATATTACAGACATTCTTTACTTGTAGGAAGCAAATTCTTAGCAGTCACACAAGATTTGGGTTACATGATAGTCAAGTCAGAGATTCTACTTACGGACCAAGGTTTTTGGACCAAGGCTTGTAGGTCCTGAGGTCTCTTAAACATACACGTTTTTGCCTTCAAAGCTTTAATGTACTGCACAACTGTACTTTCAAGAAAAAATGCAGCACTATTAATTTATTTTAAAAGAATAGCTTATTATATCAGGTGCCTACACTTTGATATTATCATAGAACAGCCAGCAGGGTTGATAGATGTAGGTAGGGATACAAAACATTTGTTTTTAGTGGAGAACAAGGTTTCCCTTTGGGCTACACTTCTAGTATTCTGTCATGTATACAGCCTAGTACTGGCTATAAAGGCAGTGCCTTTGCAGAAAAAGTAGTGTTTTCTCCTTGAAAAGGTTTATACATGTTACGAATCACTAAACATACTGAATATTCACAGTTGCAGATAAAATATTATAAGTTGGCCATGTAGGAGTTGCATCATTCAGACTAGTTAACCAGCCAGAACATTGGCAGTTTTGCTAAGCTTGTTATTCCTTGATTAATCGCTATTGGTATGTGATTATACACTCCACTCTTTTGAATTCTACTGAATTCAAACTCACCATGCAATGGTTCCGTTTGAACTGCATGCAGCCTCCATGTACTCACAGATTTATGTGTCCCAACTAAAGGGAGTGAGCGGTCACTCAAAGAAGAGGCAAGTGATGAAGATGAGGATACTGAGTACTTTGATGCCATGGAAGATTCCCCTGCATTTATCACAGTGACTGCCACTGAGAACTCACAGCACAGGTCAGTCTCACAGGGATCCATAGGGATCATGCTCTTTTGTATTTCTTCTTTATATATTATTGAAAATTAATAGAACTGAAAGAAGGATACTGGCAAGGTATTGTATAGGAAGATGTTGATATAAAGTGTTTCTGTATGTGAAATAAATAAATAGAGATTTTAATTCTGGATGACAGCTGAATGACGATGATGGCTCATAGTGTGACATCGTAACCTACACATGCACAAACAAATCATAACACTATTCACTCCTGGATATTTTAGATCTGCTCACTCATTGTTGGACAAATAACTAAAGATCCTCTGCCATGTCAGCTTTTGTGCATCCAGTTAAACCAGTTTTACCTTTTTGTTGTTTCAATACATTTCATTGCATCGCTGTTTGCTCAGACTGGAAACTTGACTGCAATACCCAACAAACATGTTCATATTTGGTGTAAGTGCAGATTTTAAAGAACTGATAGAAACATGGACAGCAAGCTAATATCACTACTCTCTTCCACTAGCATGTGTCCAATGTTCACTGAAGAAAATATTGTCATTCTGTTCCAGGCGATCTCAGAGTAATTTAAGCGGAGCAAGCGGAGGTCAACCCAATGACTGGAACCAGGACGACCAAGTAAGTTTCTTAAAATTTATTTGTGCATATAAAGAGGTCACTGTTTATTTAATTTACTCTCTCCACTTGCTGTTCTCAGTCTTCCTTTCTTATCCTACAGCCATCCCATATTCAAACTCACATGCAGCCTTTATCTGTGTTTCCTGTAGTCTTATTGTCATCCCTGTGGTGCTAAAGATACACAACTGCATCATTCGAGTAAATTTTAATTACCAGTCCAACATATGGTCTTCTTTCTTTTGGAGTTCCTTCTCTTTCTTACACAGACATCTCTTTTCTTCTTCTCATTTCTCTTTCACTTGCTCTGTCACTCTGGTGATATACTGCCACGCTGTCCATGAAGTTGAAAGTATTTCTGAAACTTGGATATATCGAATATTTTTTTTCTACAAAGTCAAAGTTTCACTTCCCCCTTCTACCCCCCTCACCAATCCCAGATGTCTCCAAGCTGTAATGATGTGTCAGGGAAGGAGCTGCAGCCCCGCAGACAGAGGCGGACTTATATTGCAGACAAGCCCAACTACTCCCTTAATTTATGGAGCATCATGAAGAACTGCATTGGCAAGGAGCTGTCTAAAATCCCAATGCCTGTAAGTGTGGGAGGCATAGTTCTCCTCGTTGGTGATGGGCTAACATAAATCTGTGTAAATTATACCTCATGAGTTTCACTACTTCATTATCTTATATTTAGGTAAACTTCAATGAGCCTCTGTCGATGCTGCAGCGTCTCACTGAGGATCTGGAGTATCATGAGCTTCTGGACAAGGCAGCGCGCTGTGACTCCTCCCTGGAGCAGATGTGCCTGATCGCTGCCTTCTCTGTTTCCTCCTACTCCACTACGGTCCACCGGACAGCCAAGCCCTTCAACCCCCTCCTGGGTGAGACCTATGAGCTTGACCGTCTGGAGGAGTTTGGCTACCGCTCGCTGTGTGAGCAGGTAAAGCTACGGGCATAGGACGATTTTGTTTACACTGTCAATTACGTGCATGCATACATTTGACTTATAAACTGGTGAGCTTAAGGTGTACTCAGCTAAAAGGTTGTTAAGTGGTTGCTCTTTATATGAACAAACTTTCTATTTAGTAGTTTAACTTTGTGTCTGTATTTCATATAAGGTGAGCCATCACCCCCCTGCAGCTGCACATCATGTGTTTTCCCAACGAGGCTGGACCCTTTGGCAGGAAATCACTATTGCCAGCAAGTTCCGTGGCAAATACCTCTCCATAATGCCTCTGGGTAAGACATTTTACATTCAGCTGGGAAACTAACAACATATACCTAAAATGTGCAAAGAGTAAGAAGGACTCTACATCCCACTTGAAAGGAAGAGACCACTGACCCTCCTCCCACATAATCTAATCCCAGAGGACAGGTTGTGAGAATAAATAAGGGAGGTTTTATGACCCCTCTGACAAATAGACAAAGTATTGATATAAAGTCAGCTCAGTATTGCTTTGGGACAGCAGAGAGCAGGGCTCTGTTGGTTCAGGTAAATGAGGGATTTGATCGATCCACCCAAGGGATGCAGTGATATGTATCTGACTTCGGTCACTTCTTGTGCCTGCTGTGAGGTGCAATGTAATAGAAAAATCATTTATGGTAAATTAGACGTTATCAATCTTTTAAGGTTAGGAAATATTGCCACTGCACAGCACATAAATGACGTTTTCCATTTGCTGTGGGTACTATTGACTATGTTCAAAACGGATTTAGAAACCCAAATTCTGGTCTCTAACTTTCAGTTTTCAATTAAAATTAGCTGTGATTTTCTTTTCTGTTACAGCCTTTTGTCCTTGTCTCTCCCCAGGTGCCATTCACCTGCAGTTCCACGCCAGCGGGAACCACTATGTGTGGAGAAAGGTCACCTCCACAGTGCACAACATCATCGTGGGGAAGCTGTGGATTGACCAGGTCTGTTTGCAAGCCCATCTCATTGGTAAACATTCATACAAATCTTCAGAAGCAGAAAGGAATCAGAGCAAAGCCTACTAGAACAAGAATATTACAATGTCTTGGAGCTTTGATCTCTAATTTCCTGTCATAAACATTCTCCATTTTTGGAGATGGAGGAGGAGGTGGGAGCGTTAGGCTTCAAAACACAAGAGTTGGGAATATTGAATCATGTATAAAGATTGTTTACAATCTTTCCATTCTCATCAAGCTTCAGTTTGCTAAGAAAACATCTGTGCCTGAATGTGCTAGTAGAACGCAATCAAGACAGGGACTGGGACTTAGCTGCATTAGCATACTAGTAAATTCAAAAATTTCACATGATATCGTTAAAGCTCATGTGCAAATCATTTGCCTTCAGTATGTTTATGTAGGATCTTTTACTGTGTAATGTATTGTACCTACCATTACTGCAGCAAGAAGATAAAGAAAAGATATTCAGGAGCTTTAAGATAGACCAATGTAGCAAGATATAGGGCTATGTTTAGAGATAATATCACTATCTTAAAACTACACTAAACCATCTAACTTTCTATGTTTGCTGGCTTGTCATGCCCCATCATGTAATTATGCTTAGTTCAGCATGTTTATGCTCTGCAATAAACACACTATGAAAAGGTAAATCTTACTAGCCCAAAAAAAGCATTTTCTGTTTGTCTGTATTTGTGTAGTCAGGGGACATTGAGATTGTGAATCACAGGACCAAGGAGACCTGCCAACTCAAGTTCTCTCCCTATAGTTATTTTTCCAGGGATGTTCCACGCAAGGTAAACTCTTTCTTTTTTTTTTTTTATTCAATCTTTGCTGCTACCTGATCATAGAATGATGTCATAGTGTGCAGGTTTAATTTGTGGGATGCTGCCACCTGCTGAACAGTACCAACAATTATATTAGAACTTAAAGGATGCCTTCAGTGATAATGAACTTTTTTCAGCTACAAGCAAAAATTATTTAATATGGGGAAGTCAGGGGGATGTTTAAAAGCATTATTTGATTACTATTAAACCCTAAACTAAAGCCATGTAGAGCAAGTTGAAAATTGGTGAAGTCACCCTTTAAAGTATAGTCAAGTAATATAGAAGAAGCCCAAGTCATCTAATTTGAAGTCACCTAAGTTACCTGAATACATTATACATTGCTCCCTTTCTTGGTAGTGACTGATTTGAAACTGGTGAAACATTTGGACTGACAGAAAGTGAATTAATTCTTCTGCATATTAAGTCTATTTTCTTGTTTTCTTTTGTTCTCACCAGGTGACAGGTGTGGTGGCAGATAGTGGTGGCCAGGCTCACTACATTCTCTCTGGTACATGGGATGATAAGATGGAGAGTGCCAAGATAATTCAGAGCAGCCGAGGGGGCAGTGGATCAGAGGGAAAGCAGAAGACAGTCTATCAGACTTTGTCTCCCAAACTGCTGTGGAAGAAATACCCTCTACCGTAAGCATATGTCCTACCTGCCTTGGAAGGCAGAACAATACAATTTATGAGTCATAGCTGTTGTGTTACTGCTGCAATGTTTAGTCAATATCATTGATTGTAGGACATCACACTGTGTAACTTCTTTCAATATCCCCATACTCTCAGGGAGAATGCTGAGAACATGTATTACTTCTCTGCACTGGCACTGACCCTAAATGAGCCTGAGGAAGGAGTGGGACTGACTGATAGCCGCCTGAGACCAGACCAGAGGTTGATGGAGGAAGGGAGATGGGATGAAGCCAACTCAGAAAAACAGAGACTAGAGGAGAAACAAAGGGCTGTGAGAAGGAGGAGGGAAGCAGAGGCCTCAGATGCTCTGGATGAAGGTATGAAATGAGAACAGGAACAACATAGGTCTTTGTGTCAATCATCAATACAATAGAAAAAAGTCTACATTTAAAAAATCTCATGTTCTTTCCTGAAATACAAAAGTATGTTCCCAAGAAGCTCTTTGGTAAAATATATAAAAAAAATAGTCTCCAAGCTTATAACTGTGTTGGGTGCACCACATAGAAACACGACAAAGAAGTCTACTATGGTTACTGTAGATCTATTCTCTTTCAGGGATCACTCAGGGATCACACTGTTAAAGGTGGAACTGATTTTAGCCACTTCATGTGCTGACATTAACAAATAATGAAACATCAACATTTATTAGTTCATAATATTTTTTATAAAAAACACAGTATTTTAAAATGAAAACCACCAGGTGGTACTAACATTTTGACTAACATTTCTTATGATATAAAAATGTTAGTGGTTATTATTCAAGAAGGTGGGTTCAATTATGTAAGTTTATGAATAAACAGAAAAGATAATACAGTTGGTGCAGAAGCGATAAGTACATGGGGAACTCTTCATCTTGTGGTGTGTGTGTGTGTGTGTGTGTGTGTGTGTGTGTGTCCGTGCATGTGTTTGTGTGTGTTGTGTGTAGCCTAGATTGTATTGACTTGTCTTTCTTTTCCTCCCTCTATTGGTGGTCAGAGTGTGATTATGACTCTGGTGAGTGGGGGTTGCCCTGTGCCCCTCTTTTGTGCATCACTCCCACACATAAATATACACGCACACATGCACACACTCCTTATTCTTTGTGTATCCTCTGTGTTGTCTGCCTCAGTGTGGGAATTGCATGATACCCCTTTCCTGTCTCCAGATAAAGACTCAAGAAAATAATGGACTTTTTCCTGCATACATGTTCACTTAAAGCTGGCCCAAAAAATATGTTACATCAAATAACATAACTTTAAATCTACAAGTGGTATCAGTGTGATGTGGTGAAGCCACATTAGCAAGTAATTAATGTACACTGCAGTGTCATCCCGTCCATTTGACTGGTTTAAATCCTTCGATTTTAAATGAATGGTGTTTGCTACAAATAATGTAGAGTACTGCTTCTAAACCATTACATTTCTGTAACTTTTCACATATAAAACACCTATCGGGAAGTTGAGTCATGGCAACTGGACATTTTAGTTTAAAACAATTCACTACTATTTTGGTACTTCAGTCTGACAAAAGTTGTGCGGTTACTTCTGTGTCTCACCTGAGGTGGCTTGTTATGAAGATAATATGGTGATGGTGTGAGTATGGGAGAGTGGTTAGTATATGATAGTCACGATTCCTACAACTCCTTATATCCCCAAAATGGGTGATTAAGTGTGGTCTCCTTGGCGGATGTATGAAGAATTCTAAATTTTCCGGGGATGGATGATAGGAGACAGATGTTTACTTGGGTACATGTAAACACCACTGAAAGTCCCAAAACTGTGGCAATAAATTTCTCCTCTGCCATGATCAATCCAGGTTCTTGTACTGCAGATATCATGCTCAATTTACTGAAGCCTTTGAATTAAACGTTGTCACCTATACATGCGCTTGATTTACATTCTGAGCTTTTCTAAATGCTGTGCACAGCGACCGATTCCTTCCCATAAATACGAATTGCCTGCAAGTGTGGCTTCTCCACTAGATTGCAACTCAGTGCTGGCGATTGAGTAACGCCTGTGCTTCTTCCTATAGGTAGAGAATACGAAGGCTACCAGCCGTTGTGGTTTCACCAGAGGAGGAACTCAGTCACTGGAGAGACAACCTTTGTGTACAAGGGTGGTTACTGGGAGGCAAAAGAGAGACAGGACTGGACCATGTGTCCTGACATCTTCTAACTAAGGGACTGACTGTGGATCACCCTAATTTCTTCACACAGGAAACTGCTCAGCTTTTGGTCCTCAAGCAATAGGGTGTAGTTGCCTTATGAGCAGTGGATCTTTGTGAGCATGACAATGTGTATTTTTTTACACATTCTCGGATTACACTGTACCTCTGTATCCCATTGCTCTGTTTCTGCTATGGGGGGAAAAGGGGGCGTTCACTGTGTACTCCTCTTAAACACTATACTGGAACAGCAGTGAGGTGTGATGTTCTTACCAGACAATAAAGGCACCTGCACACTTCCTTAATCAGGTGCTCTGTAAATGCTACCCACAATGCACTTTTCAATGATCACCCCATTACAGAGCTTTACAAATTTAATAAAAACCCATATAAAAGCAGTTCCAAACTATAGATCAATAACTATGAGACAAAAGTTACATAGAAACACAAAACACGTCATTATTTCTGAGAATTACTGTCCCTATCTTGTTTTATTCAGCACAATTGATGTTATGCCTGCTTCATAAATTTTAAAGTAGCTGCTGTTTTCTCTTTCCAGGAATGAATTTCAGTGCTCATTTTTGCCCCTTTTAGATGCTTCAGAAAGAGGGAACTTTTTATTAAAAAATATGCTGTGTTTAAAATTAAATACAGAAGAAGTTACCATATAAATCATTACAGAGGAAATATGTAATATAAAATAGTTCATCTAATACATTTTTTTCAAACTCAGCTGACTTAGAAATTTCTTGCTGCTCATTTTCACACTAGTAATGCATTGCACTGAGGAAAAAAGACATTTTGAAATTGATTATAAGTTAAGAAACATGCAAGAGTGCAGAAATACTTTTTATTTGGTGTGTTGGGGGGTTCCCTCTATGTGCATGCAGCTAGTCTGTTTGGTAGATTTAGAAATAATAGAGCTGCTTATCCATTTCATAGTTGATAATGTTCATAATGAATTGCCTCTAAGCTTCAATGCATTTCAGTCATGGAAACATTTTTCAGACATCTTCTATTTGTGATTCTGATTAGCAACACTCTCCAGTAGACAGTCCTTTAGTTGTAACACATTAGTGTAGTTGCAGCTTTCAAATATTCATATCACTCTCCTTAGGAAGCAGAATAAGCACTGTTCACTGTGGTTGACCATAGGTTAGTACATATCTCTTTGTGGATGTTGAGAAAAATTTACTCTGTAAATGTACTTTGCCTTGTCTTCTGGTGCGCTCCCATAGCAACACTCACTGTACCATACCCCTGGTGACTATTTTGAGTGATATCACGTCAGTAATGCAAAGTATTAAGCCTGCATCAAATCACTTAGACAGCCAGTAATTACCACCCAATTACCACATCCAAGATCATATTGGTTTCAATAGTGTACATCGCACAAGCTCCATGGCCTCCATAAGTGATTGATTTGTAGTTTAGCTGTTTCCAGTAGGACTACAATTTGTGACACTGAGTGGTTTGTCTGAGGAGTCCCAAGTGGCTTGAGCGGATCGGAAGTCAAAGGTTATGGAAGCAGACAGGGCTGGTTCCTGTTATACACCACTGTGCTGTCGGCTTTAGCCACAGATGACTGTCCAGCCATTGCTCAAGGCTCAGCACAGCTCACATGTGTAGTCCTTTCCTTCAGTGTTTGTGGACATGCTGATCTGGGATCAGCCATGAAGGTATCCTCAGACTTTATGCCTTTATAATTGACTGAACAAGGGAGAGAATTCCCTGGCCTGTGCACTACAAGTCTACAGTGACAAGAGTTTTAAAAAATGTATTTTTTTTACTTTACGTTAGGAATGTAGAATTCAAGGCTGGAGATATTCTATCTACTTTCTATTTGTGTGAATACTTTGTGAAAAATAATGATATTGTCAAATGAAGAGTAATTACAATAATCTTTATCTACATTAGCTATAAATCATTGAGCAAGTCTGTAAAAAAAAAGACAGAATGAGCTTGAAGGATTTGCTGTAATTTAAATTTTTAATTTAGATTTATTCAACAAAGATTGAAAGTAACACTGAGGCAACTGCAGTTTGTCTGTAGATTCATCTTTTATATTTACCAAAACTGGCTTAACACACTGAATTTTTATTTTTATATCCTTGATACTAACACATTAGAAGCTGTGATCCAATTATTTCTTCTGATTTTGCAGCCCATAAGGATGTGAAAAATGCACCGGAAAATAAATTAATCCACATTAAAACACTACTCCATGTCGAGTATTTGGCTGATGCAGTATGTTAATATGTGCTCTTAAATTTAAAAGTGTTTGAGATTCATCAACAATGTATTTTGGATTTGTTTGTCATGAGCACAGTTTAAACAATCCTTGTCATGAGCTCCAGTTCACAACAACCTGATAAAAGGAATCCCTTTTTATATTCTTAACCTTTTTCCAGGCTTTAAGCTAAGCTAAATTAACCAACCGCTGGCTTTAGCCTTACTCTAATCTCAAGAGATGTCCATCGTGAAAAATGGACATGTAAATGAGTTGTTGTCCAAGGGTGTCACTTATATGTTTTGGGAACTACTGCAGCAAATGTTTTCATTCAAACTATCATTGTACATTTATTTTGTATCATCATGCATAGTCATGACATCTGACAGAACAGAAATCACTGCTAATGGTGGGAAAGATACTGGTTTGTGATTTCATTTCTCAGCTGTCAATTTGGGCTTTACAAGAGACTTTCTTTAATATAATGTGTTGGAGATGATTTTTATATTTGAGAATACATATTTTATTTTGAATGATAATGGAGAGTTCATGATACATTTTAATCAATATATTTCGAACTAATGTGACCTCAGTATGTGACGGTGACTTGCCTACAGACGTTTTCTCACAAAGGGCCTGTACAGTATTGAACAGCTGTAGCAATAATGCAGTGAGGTGTACATTTTTTAGTAGATGGCTTTTGTTGCTTTAAACAAAAAGGTTGTCTGCTTCATGCAGAAAGGGGAAAAAAACAACCAAAGTGTATGTGGAGGGTATATATATAAAAAAACAAAATCATCTCTGTTCCCTATCTCAGAGGGTTATAATGTAAACTCCTCTCATTGATTCTCTGATTTCATCTCACCCAACTCTTAGAGTGACTAACTTAAATTTTGCTTTAAATTGTGCTTTTATTTTGTTCTAAATCATTCTCATGGGTGCCATGATTCTTATGTTGGTGTCTTCGTACTGCTTGTATGCATTACGAGATTGATCTGTGTGCATGTGTGGTGCACATATCCTTCTCATTCAATGCTGCTCCGTTTTGAGGCAGAACTAAGTTATTAAAGATGGGGAGATTTTTCTTGCCTTGTCTATACTAAACTAATTTTCTCCTCGGACTGTGACTAATGACTTTGTTGTGACATGATAGTGATGTTAAAAAAAAAACGACAATGAAAGTTATAGGTCACATTCCAAAAGCGGCCTGGTACAGGAAGACAAAGTTAGTTGGCCCGCCTTGACCACTACTCTTACTCCCCATATCTAAATAGTTGTATTCAGGTGTAACTGCAGATTCAATTGAGATTTTGCTTCTTCTTTTTTTAAATTGTGTATTTTTCCCCTTGATTTATACTTGTATAACATTGTCTTTAAACAATAAAGACACAATAATGAAAAAAGAAGATAATAAAGTTGTTACTGTTGACACTGAATATCAGTCTGCTTTTTTTCTAACAGAGGCAGTTAGAAGATGGGTTGAGTTCACTTGAAATAGTTGAGACTACTGTTGGCCAATTTACGTATAAATAGGTATTTCCACTGTAGTCACTACACTAAACAGTCTGAGAAAAAATAATAGCAAAACTGTAGAAGTACCAATGTAAAGATACATGCAGAACCAAAAATAAATAAAATAACCATAGATATTTCAGGATGCCTTGTGTTTAATAATAAACTAATTTTAGAGCAATTATAAGTTGTACAGTAAAATAAGCCTGTTAAATTCAATGGCACGTCTAAGCATATTTTTGTGGCCTATGAGGGAAAAGGACGTAGAATAAGACACAGAATAAAACAGAATAAGTCAGAAGGGAAATTGTGTAAAATATGAAATAATTTGTGTTGGATTTGAATACTTCATAAAGGTCACTTCACTTTACTTAAGGAACCGGTTTAAAGCACCATACAAAGTACCACCGAGGAGGGCAGGGAATATAGGTGTGGGAGTTAATATTAAAAAAATAAATTACAGGCTGATCCAGTAAATAGATCCAGTCTATTATTAATGATTAGCCATCTGTCATAAAGGCTACATAAAGTGGTAAACCTTTACCAATTTTGAAGTATAACAGTTTTGTTTGCATTTTATGGCACAAATATGAAATATTTTCCCATAAAGATCTCCTTCTAGCAATGTTTTTAAAGTTGATTTGCTTTCTTTTTATGGGTACATTTCTAAAACAAAGACATAAAATGAAAATGTGGGGATATTGTCAATCACCACCTTAAACTTTCCGTGAGCGCCATTGTTAAAACACTTTGTTATTATTAACTCAGTCATATTCATTTCCACAGAAATATCCCATAGTGGAGTATTGAACTTAAAGCAGTGCACTAAAATGTAATGTCATCGTTAGCCCATCTCTACTGAGAGTTTGTGTACTTACTTAGCAGATCTCTGAAAAAATACATATCTGCACAGCTTTTTTTTTTTTTAAATTAAGGGAAGACATGAGCTCCTCACTTCTGTCCGTGAATGTGTTACAGAGTGTTCTCTCCTATCAACCATTTTGAGAGGAACTGCTTTTCTTGCGCACGGTGTTGCGCGTCCGCCTCGCTTTCACGGAGCTGTGCGCATCGCGAGCTGTTTGACCGTGTCCATGGCAACCGACTGACGCTCGTGTCTATCAGCAGCTGTGAACTGCAGCACCGAATAGTCCAGTTCTGCCCCGAGTCCAGGCTTGGGTCCACACGCTGTAAGTTATAAATGATTGAGGCGGTACAGTGATGGTGGAATGGTTTAAGATTTAATATTGTCATATTATTCCGTCTTCCTGTAACACGGGTAGTGCTAACTACAGCAGTGAAATCAATAGGAAGTTTGAATCGGAGTAGCTCCTGTTATTCACGTCGGCTAACGTGTTTGCGTTACTGTTGTTTGTGTACTTTTAAAGTGGTAAAGGCTAAATAGTAACAACATTTCTTTGACTAGCCTGTGCCTTAAAATACTACTTACGTTTGTTTTTACATAACTAAGTCATGGCTAAAGTTACATAAACATTTGAAAGTAAATATCCCATATCACAATGCTCTAAAACCACATTTAACCATTAAGTTAAAGGGTTAATTTTGTGTAGTGATTTGACATGAAGGAGCAGGGAAGTCTCTCCAGGGAAAAGAAGTCAGTTTGGCTTGTTAGCAATGTAACGTGTCTTAGTTTCCTGGACAACTGGGCAACACAACCACCCATTCTGTATGACTGCCCTGTCAGCCTTAACCACTGGTTACCGGAAATGCTTTGTCTATATGGCACAGCTCATGTCTACATATTTGTCTCCAGCAAAAGGACATGGCTGACCGAAGCCATGATGGAGCAGAGAGAGATGCAAAGGAAACTTGTGAGCTATTTTACACAGGTATAAGGTTTTATACTGTAAACACTACATATCATGTATATACTTACACATCACTGTCTTTTAAATTTGCACCTACCTATTGCCTCTGCTCACAGAACAAAATGAGAACAAAAGTGCATTTGGACTGGACCAGTCCCACCTCCAAAAGGACCACAGTGACCTTCTTTTAGATGCGATTGATACTCAGTTGGGTCAGCTGCAGGTCTGCACTTTTCATTGGTCTGATTTTTCTTCCTGTACATATATTTAGTAACACAGTACATATGATTTTTAATCAGTGTAGCAGAATGTGGGGATTTTTTGGGTGGTGAATGAATTGTATTATTCTTATTATTATGTGGCTTATTTGTGTATATGTACTACATGTATATATTTTGTTTACAGATCTCTTTTGCAGTGTTGTTCGATGAGATTTCCTGGTTAAGTAAAGCTTAAATATCTTTAATTATTAATATATGCAGGTCCAGTCCCAGAAATATGAAAGAATTGCCAGAAGGTGTGATTGCAGTGTTTCTGGTAATTTATGTCATGAGACACAAATTATTTCAAATTTGAAACTTTTTCAGGTGATAATCTTTGTTTTTATTTTAATTTTTTGTAGCTCTTCCCAGATCGAGTCAATCTCCAAGGAAAGATATGGGCCTTGAAAGTAGATCTCTAATGAATGACAGTCCCATGTCTTGTCTCGATTTCCTACACACCCCAACAGTAGAAAAAACAGGTAAAATACTAATATCAGTATTATCACAATAAAAACAATGTTTTCTAGTTATTGTTATTGTTACCCAAAATTGTAATGTTGTAAAATTGTTTTCTCCATATAATGTGTGTGCTTGACTTTGTACAGATGCAAATAAGTGAAATGTGTAAGTTACCAGGTCCATAATATTAGAATAATTTACATGTCTTATTGCTCAAAATGTTTATATACAAATTTCGCCTCCTTAGTGCAAAAGGACAACAGGAACAACCTATCTCTCTTCTGCTCTACCTCAGAGTGGAGCACACATTGCCCAGAAGATCCTGTTATACACAAAGAAACTAAGAAGACATTAGACATAGGAACAAGAGACAATGAGGAAATAGAGTCTCAAAAGGAACAGGTTATCTGGAGGCTAGAGAGGCTGCTTAAAGATGCTTGTATAGGAAGTAGGCTTGCAGGAGAAACACAGTCCCTTTCAGACAGTGTCTGCACTGAGGATTTCGTGAGGCGCTTCAAAGAAGAGATGGTGGAGACTGCATTTTCAGAGACTAATATGCAGGACATGGAGATAGAAGATGAGGCTCAGTGGACAGAGATCTCTAACACTGACACTTTCCGGAATGAACAAAAAGAACAAAGTGCTCTTATTGCCAGAAGAATAGGACCAGTAATGACTTGGAAAAGCAGTGAAGCCACAATGATTGCTCATCATTCCCTGTCATCCAAACCATGTCAGAGAAAGGAACTCAAGAGATGTCTTTCTGAAAACTATAGAGCAAATATGTGTATGTCACATAGCAGTAAGAAACCAGGACCCGAACAGCGATACAAAGCACCACAGACAGTTGATGACGATGGCAGCAGTAAGCACAAACTTACACATTGAGACAATAAAAGAGTTCTCAAACATCCTTGAAATGTTGAATTTTGATGTTGGTTTTAAAGACAAAAAGCATTGAGAATTATGCATGCATCTATTTTCTCATCTGTTCCCAGCATTTTAATTGACAACTTGACAGGTTTTCATTTAATTGGCACTTGACCTTTCTTCTTGAAACAAACTGTCAAACCTGTCAAAATGCTCCTTTGGTTTATAATTGAGTATATATAAAAAATGGATACAATTTTATCCATTTTTTGCTCATACATATAGTGCCCATAGGATTAACCATCTTCCTACACTTAACAAGTACAGTATATTGCTTAGAATCCACTGAGCATATTAAATAATACTGAAGGATGAAACGTCATTTTCCTGAAGGACCACCTAAACAACAAACAACATTTTTAATCCCAAAAATATTACAATCACCAGTATATTGTTTCTTCCATGTTGTATTGTAGTTAACATTGCAGCCTTTAGGACTGATCCCTTTACAACCCTGTTCCACTTCTTCCAGAGTGACTTCACACCATTATCTCAATTCCTTATCAATTTCCCATGAAATTGGATATAAAGTATAAACATACAGCACAACAACAACCATTCTTCTCAGACCAAAGGCTTGGCAGGTATCATAAAGTACTCAGGATCTGGAAATACAGCCTAACTAATTCTCATCAAAATCTGTATGCAACAGACTAACTACAGACTGTTGTTTCTTCTCTAGTAGTACCTGTGAGAAGTTTTGACACCGTGACTTTTGACAGTGACCTTGACTTAGTATGCACAAAGCAAGTCAGACAGCATATTCACAGTCAGTCAGGTAAAAGGCTATTGAAGTTGCAGAGGAAACTGAGCTTCTTCATTTGTTTTTTAAATGACAAAACATGTAAAAAAAAATAAAAAATAATATTTTTAAAAAAGCCACTGCAACAAAGCGTTTGACAACAGAAATTAATAAAGCTAACAGATAATTGTGAAATGCTTGGAAAAATGTAAATGTAGAAACCATAGTTTAGGATAAAATGTTTAAACTATAGTGAACATAATTTGTGTGACCCCCACAGGATGGTATGCTCTCATTCAGTCTGTGAGGGATGTAGATGACCACTATACCAACCAGACTGACTTAGACACACCCACACATGAAGAAGCTGTACACAAAGCTCAGTGTATAAAGAGAGAAACTTGCAGGTAAATGAAATTAAACAACATTTTAAAATGTATTCAAGATTTATGTCTTCCTTTTATTGTATTTTTTTTTTTCAAATTCCCAATATACAGTATAATACAGACTTTGTGCAAATTTGTGCATACCAGACTTGGGTGTTCTTATAATGACAATAACATGGACAAAAATGAGGAAGTTCGCCAATGGAGCAGCAAGTGCAGGACTGAAACGAAGATGGAGAAGTTGCAGAAGCAGAGAGACTCCTGTGTGGTTGAGGATGGAGACATAGAAAAAGAACCCAAGACTCTGAGTCAGCATAAACAGACTATATATGATAGATCCTGCATGGAGAGGGTAATCAAATCTGAACATCTCTTTCCACTCTTGGTTGTGCTTATTTGCATGTTTTAACATGTCAGGTTTTCTTAACAGTTTACGATTTTGTTGCCTCACTATTCTACAAACAGAAAAGCATCGTCATGTCAGTGCTGGAGAGGGAGGAGATAGAAAGACAGCTGGATGGTGCAAAATCAGAGCTGTTTGCTGAACAGCGACGTGCAAGAGAAAAGCTTGAATCCATGCAAGAAGTACAGTATTAAAGCATATTTATATCTATAATTATCTATATTATTGACCAACATTAATATTTTAAACACTGATGATGTTGATGATGATAAAATAATAATAAAAGATTGTCATGTTGTCAGATAGTACTGGCTTTGTTTGCAGTAGTACTGGCTGAGAATTTATATTTTCCACAGGTCATAACTAACCAAATATATTATTGTATTTTTTTTGTAGTGAGTCCTTTGTGTATGTTTTGGTAATAGATGCCCAGATGCTTTGATGCAAAACACCACTCTCCTTTGTTTAAATGTGAATGTGTATATCCAGTAATATTATACAAGTTATTTTTGTTTGAGAGATTTAGTTTCTCATTGAAAATAGTGTATGTGTTGATGTATGATCTTGGAACAGAAGTTAGAGGAGACTTGTGAGGAGCTTCAGAGGGCCACCGAGGCAGAGAGCTCACTGAGAAACATGTGTTCTTGTCTGGAGGAGAAACAGATGCTAAAACAAAAGGAGACTGAGGTGGCACGTTTTTTCATCCTACTAATTTCTAATGCTAATTTCATCTATCAAACAAATTGCACAGTCTTAGTAGCCATTTGTATGTATTTCTTATTCCATTTTATGTACTCTTACGACTGCTGTCTATCTTACATTTGCATGTAGGTGCTTGAGGCTCGAGTGAGTGAACTGCAGGTTGAACTGGGAGAATGCAAAAGGAATGTGGCTACTCTGAAAAAGATGCTGGGTCAGAAGGAGCTGCAGCTAATAAATTTCCAGGAACATCATGGGGCTTTACAAGCAGAAAGAGATGGACTGACGCAGGAGCTACAACTCCTGAAAACCCAGCACTGCAAAGCACTAAAGGAAGCCCAGGATCAAACCCATAAAATGATGGTAAATGTTAAAGCAGATTTTGGAACTAAAAACAGTAAGGTGACTCATTACCATAACATTGCCAGCTTAAGTAAACTCACATAAAGTTTCATTGTCTTTGCATGATTTTCTGTTTATTTGTAAGAAAGTTCAGGAGTTGGAGAAGGAGCGCTGTGCACAGCAAACTGAGCAAGAGTCTTTGCTGAGTGTTATTTGCAAATCACTAAAAGAGGAGCACCAAGCTAAGCTGCAGAGGTTGCAGAAACAAATGGCACAGGTGTGAGAAAACTGAAAGCTCAAAGCAATAATTTGCAGGAGTATAAAGGGATGTAGTGTTTTAGAAAAGCTGAGATGGTGTGGTCTGTGGTCCCAGGACAGTCAGAGGACAGTGCTGGGGCTTGAACAGGCTGTTCAGCTGGCAGAAAAAGAGGCTGACAGGCTCCGGGTGATGCTAGAAGAAAGAGAGATCAATCATAAACAAATTACATCTGAGCTGGACCAGCAGCTCAGGAACTGGGCTCAGGAGCTGGGGACAGAGTGTCAGCATCTACACCTTTTACTAGAAAAGAGTTCTATACAACTACCTCCCAGGTACCATTTGTTTTGGCTTACATGCATATGTATGCTAGCCTGTGTACTGGATTAAAAAGCTACGGAAGAAGCAAATACTTTGCAGAAAACATGGTGTGTTTGATGATTAGCTTCTAACTCTTTTTATTTTGCAGTCCTAGTGTAGCCGAGGCTGTTACAAACCTGAGAACACTAAGAGAACAGTTAAAGAACTTGATTAGCTATCTACAACATGAGCTTGAATCTCAGAAACAAACTACTGAGCAGCTGAGAAAAGACAAGGTATATTTAGGACATTAAATACTGCACATTGCCTAAGGTTTGGAAATATAGCACATTAAATGTTGACATCTGCAAAATTCATATATTTTTTAGGAACGGGAATTGAGCATCCAGAGGCAACAGCTGAGGATAGAGCGAGCTCAGGCTATGGATTTTCTAAAGGAGCGTCTCATTCAGGTATAAAGGCACACTTTTAAAAACTCACATTTGTGTGAATACACAAAACACATTGATTACAGCATTACAGTTTTGTGCAGGAGCACATTGAGCACTTGAGCAGTCTGAACTCGGTTTATATGAGTGATGGAGGAGCTGAGGAAGGAGGGGTGGTTGCAAATCTCTGCAAGCAGCTGAAGTCGAAAGACCTGGAGCTCAGACAGGTTAAGAGGAACATGGATCAGTGGAAGCAACAAACTGCAGCTCGTCTGGCATGCAAGTTTGAAGAAGTGCTGACAGCTGAAATGGAAAGGTAACGTGCTGAAAACTGCATCCTTAAAACTAGATTAAAAGGCCACATAATTTTTGTCCTTTCTAGTTAATCTTCTCAACAATAGTTTTTTGTGTCTGTGAAAACTGGATAAAGTACTAAACAGCCACCTATCCATAGAAGAGCATGATCCTACCTAAACATACAGTTATATGCTGAATACACCATGAAATAACATTAACTACGCAATAATCTCGGTTTTACTTCATGCAGATTGATTATATACGTTTTCTACTGCAGTCTTGTTTATTTTTCAGAAAAACATCAAAGACTCAAAGGTCTGATGGACCTGAAGGAGATATGGCACTTAGTGCAAAGGTGAATGTTTTACTGTTCATATATAAGCATTAACAAACTGAACATAACATAACATACTGATGTTTAGCATGTGTTTATTTAAAAATAATGATTCACTCTCTTCTATTTTTCTGCCTTTAGAAAGATCAGAATTTATTTTGCTCTACCTCCGTACATGGTGTGGACTCTGCTGCCTCCTACAGACCCTCGGATAAGGCTACATTTAAGCTTCTACGTCACCTCCAGAGCAGAGTAAAGCAGCTCCGTGTAGAAAACCAGGCTTACACCTGCAGCCTATCTCCTCCAGATACAATCACTTTAAATTTAGATTTGCCAGGATCCTTTCTTACAACAGTGAGTACATTCTTTAACAGCAGGTTACTATTGACTTTTGACTTGCCCTTCTTTGGTGTAGCCACAGGCTGTATTTACATTGGTGATAAACAGGTATACTGCAAACATAAGCACGATGGCAAAGTTAAGTATTTCCCAGAAACACACATAATTGTCATTTTCTTGAACTGTCTAGGGTTGCTATTTGCAAATGGTGCTTTCGAGGAGTGACAAAGGTGTAGAAAAACATCCAAGCAGAATAATAAAGAGCACTCTAAAAAATGAAAAAATCTTGAACAACTGGTGAAGGATATTTAAGCAAAGAATGCTAATGCTGTGTTCACAATGCCAAAAACTAAGTGGTAGATAAATCATTACTTTACAGCACTTACTGTGCTGCATCATTCACATTTATACATGTCTACCACTGTCTCACATACAGTATGTACTACAGGGAAAAAAAAGTATCATCACAAAGCTCTTGTTTGTCCTCCATAAGGACAGTGTTCAGGACATGATTTGATTTTGAAACTACCTTTTCTGTGGTTTGTCTTAGTAATATCTGCTATTCATGTACTTCACAGATAACTCAAGGTCAAAACAGTGCTGGAATTCCAAGTCACTCATCAACCAGGACAGTCTCAAGTTGAGGATATAAAACCTCACTCTGTGTGTGGGTGTTTGTGTGTATGTGACTGAATGTACACTAGTGGCATAAGTATAGAAGCTGTTACTGTGGACCACAGATTAATCATTTGCTGTTTACCTTTACATGGGCCTACAGTAACAGATTAACAACCAGGTCACTCTGACAAATGACACAAATGAAGATTTGTGTCATTAAGTTCACATTCCTTAGCGTGAACACAATGTGCCACAGTCAAATTTATGGCTCCAGGTTGCAAGTGAATTGAGAATAAGTGATGAAGTGGCATTTCCCAGGAGACTGGATATCACATGAGTTACGTCAAACAACCTCATAAAACTGTTGTTTGTGAAAATCATTAAAATTTAATTGTGCACCAAGTTTGTTCTGCCATTTAAAATGGCTTTAAACATCATAAAGACATTCGCTGTTGCTGATGCAGATTCTCAAGATGGTTCATCTGTACAAGCAGTACAGTATGTTGTTTTCCATTTGTCAACCACATTTTCTTCCATATGTGTTTAAATAGGTCGGAGTACTTGTGTCATTAAATATAGAAGCATGTAGGGCCAGTTTTTATTAATTTTAAAGTTATGTTTAGGTACAGGATGAACAGCATCAGAGCTGACAGCTGAGCTGATAATTGCCTTTATTGACCCAAAGTAAAAACAAAGACATTACTGATCTTAAAATAGCAATAGACACAATAAATTTCTTTTGACAAATTAAAGGCTTTTCTATTCAATAACCTAATATTTAGTTGTTTAAAATCATTCCAAACCCTTTTTCACAATGACCATATGTTGGTTATTGGACCAGTTTAGGAAGTGATCTCTGTATTTTATGATAAATGTGTTATAATGTTTGCCCATAAGGACAAATGCTTTTTATTCAAGCTTCCTTTCATCCAACTATGCCAGGCAGAAGTCTACTTTGACAATGTTGGATTTTATTGAAAAACAAAAAATGCTAACACTTGATGGCTGGTTGGAATTCTGCTAATGTACATATCAAAATACAAACACAATTATACAAAGGTGCAATTTCATGACTTTTTTACAGTGCTGAAAACTGATGTTTCACAAAAAGGTCATATTTACAACAACCTGTGTGGAGTTGGCTAGGCTTTGGCAAATAATGTGTCTAAGGACAACGGTTAATTCTGTACATCATAAAATTGTTTATGTAAGGCCGTCTAGAAATGTACAAGTCTTTAGATAATTACACTTGCCTTTGAGATTTGAATAAGTCACCTGTTACTGTTCAGTTTTGCATATAGTTCCTCGGGGTCATGGCCAGAAAATAGAAAATAAGTGACTGTAAACAAAAAAGATGTGCGCAACAACTGTTAAAAATGGCAAAACATTCATATAAAGCCTACATGCTTTATCCCAAGAAACTTCAAGTCCTTTATAGTCTATTTTATGACTAAATGTCCAGTCTTTTACTTTGCAATAACTCTGAAAGTCATTGAAAGTCAGCCCGATCACATCTCCATGTCTTCCTCCCCAGAGCTGTGGGACAAAGGAAAGCTAGGCAGAGGAGAGTGTGAGTCTGCAGGTGGACTAGAGGGGCTGAGAGGATTGTGAGGGTTGGGAGATGGACACGGAGTTGGGGATTGCCGAGATTCTATTTGTTGCTTGCGCTGTTTCTGTAATGAGCCCTTCAGCCTTCGACAGAAGGGATCACCGGGTGGCCGCCACAACACCAACTCCATGCAGGAATGACTCCTAAAATGATGTGGAAGAAGCATGTCAAAAATAATAATAATCATCAGGAAAACAAGAGTTTTTCAAAAAAGGGCTTTTTAAGGAGAACAGAAGCAACATTATTTTCAGTTTAAGTCATGCTATGACTTTGGTGGCCAGTCAATATGACCAGTCATGACTTAAACTAATTATTGAAGATTTCACATTCCAGTAACAAAATAGGGAAACATACACAGACTGGGCTACTGTGTGGGGCAGGATGTCACTGATGCCGCGCTGTAGACCCTCCTTCAAACTGTCAGAGATCACCAGCACAGGCCGCCTTGGTGCTGGCTCTACATCTAGATCTTCATCCTCATCGTCATCTTCCAACGTTATTCTGTCATACAGCAATAACACATTATTCACTGTCTTTTAAAGCTACAATCTGTATCTGCTGTATTAAGCAGTGTACCACATCCATGAAGGCAATATCTCTGCACTGCTGTCAAGCTGTTCAAAGAGTTTCAGTAACAAAAACCTTTGGCAGGACCTCTCCTAGAACTGCATTGATGTGGTAGAAGTTTTTTTGCAGTATTAAAAACCTATAGTACAGTCCCAGATGTTTTATTTCTTGATTCAAATGGTGTCTATCTGATGTGTATACATTTACCCATTTGTTTTACCATCTCTCTGTTTCTCTCTTTGATTTCTTAGCATATTTCTATTTCCAAAAATTCTACACTGTAGCTTTTAGAAGTAAAGAGTATTTGTTCATGACACCTTTTTCATATTATACTGCAAACATCCTGAGGCTCATAAACGTGCATGTAACAAAGTAAGGAAGACAGAATTTGTTGGCAAGTGATGAAAGCTTCTAAAGTAATCAAACTCATGAATCCCGTATTTTTTTTAAAGTATAGTTTATGTTTTTTTCTTAAATGTAAATCTGCACAAGATAAAACAAAACTGCGCTGATAAAACAAAAAATAGTATATAGAAAGTATAACATGTAGCTTATTTGTTTAGCGCTTATTAGTCTGTGAAAACTTCTGAATACAAATGTACATTCAAATACAGCACTTAACAATACAGCAGTGTTTTGTATGTTTTTCTTTTCATATAACTGTATCAATGGCAGATATTGTAGATATGACCACATCACAGCAAATTCTGTGATTTCAGTAATGCCACATGCATGCCATTTCTTAACACTAGACATCTAAAAAGTCTAGAACTGTGGGGACAAAAATGCATTTTATCCATCTAGTCCAGATTCCAGGGCTGCTACTTTTAATAATGGGATATCAGTCTTTAATCAAACATTCTTATAAGCTGTCAGAGAGATTTCACGGTTCAAGTTTTCATACATTGTGCATATCGCATACCTGTCTTCAATCTCCCAAAGTTTCCTCTGAGCTGCTTCTACCTCCATGCAGGAGCTTTCTGCATCAGATTGGGACAACGCAGAGCAAGTCTGTGTCAAGGACTTTGGCAAAGTCAGGGGCTGAGGTGCTGGGCAGGGGTGTGAAAATGCAGGGCTGGCTTGCTGTGCAGACAGAGCATTGCAGCTGTTTGCCGTGGACCAGTTATGACAGGTGATAGTGTTTGAATTTTCTGAAATGTCCACGTCTGCCTCAATTCTTCTCCGTTTTGCACTGCATGCCCTGAGAAAATATATTTATTATAAAATTCCTATGCGACTGTTCTTGCTCTATGTTAAAGTGAGAATGTTTTTTCTCCCTCACTTACTCATCATCAACTCTCCTCCTGTGCTTTCTGAGGTATCGTGTCTCCCACCTGCTGTGGGAAAGACAGACATGTGTGTCAACAAAAAAAATGTAACATGTCTGGCAATGACTAACAATATTCTGTAAGTGTTCTCTAAATATTTGTTATAAATGCATGCAAGGAATTCACAGCTCCCTACTTACTCGTCAGAAATCGTTGCTCTCTGTAGGTTGCCAGAAGAAGTTGGATGCCCAAGATCAAATTCAGGAAGACTTGTGGGGCCTGAAAATGAATACATGGCTGGGAGAAACCCCAGTTCACTGCTTGGGGGGACAGATTGATGCATGGTGGTCCAGTCTATGAAACAGTTTGAGGAAACACCCGGGTAGATAGCAGATAACCTGATAAAGGTATTTTTTTATAATCTACGGTTACATGTCGCACAGGTTAGAGCATTGGAGGCGTTTCTAAGGAGACAGCTGGCCGATTATCTACCACAGCTCACGTTAGCTAACGAGTAAAACTATTGCTGCACGTTTCGGTAAAACTGGCTGTCAGTTACAAAAACATGGCACTGGAACTTTGAAAGGATGCACAGTGACAACGTGATAAAAGCCTAAAGACATATTTACAAAATACGCATAAAAAATAAAAAAGTTAACGTTACAGTTGCAGAGGCCGACCTGTGCAGCTGCCCTGCCCCTTGATGTTTTGTTGTTGTTGTTGTTTTGCTAGCTTCCCTCCTTTCGGTTTACGCTGTTTTGCTTGGAATACTATTAGCACACACCAGGCTCTGCGTGCTCACTCTTACTAACCTAACATTTGCTATCAGCGAACACAAACGGCTCCAGATTCAACGGTGTGAAAGACAGACTGGATTGAAATAACACCAGGTCCGCCGAAGACGCTAGTCGCACCAGAGTGTGCGACAAGGTTCTAGAAATCCCGTGTTACGTTAGGTGGATTGTGGGAGTTGTAGTTCATGTGCAAAACTTACTTCAAGTTCTTATTTGTGTTAAAGCGATTCGAATTTGTGATGGATTGTGGACATAAGGACCAAGGACTAAACTCGGCACATAAATGAAGAAGCTAGATGATAACGATGTAGGTTCTTCCAGACGATATGTCGAAGTGGGCAAGAAACTTAACCCCCAACAGCCAACCCCCATGCCCAGCCGTAAAAACTGTGCCAATTAAACATGCAGACAAATGATCCGCTGTGGATAAGCCGAAAAGACAAATATTAATATTTTTTAGAAGCACATCCACTCAACAACTGAAAAACCTAAACGTTGTAAATATGCGACTGAAATATAATTTCACTTAATATGATCCACACCGCTTCACTAATAAAAATAATCAGTGGCACCAGCCTTTTTGGATAACTTATTTATTAATTATTTTAGAGAAACATATTGCACGTTGCCATCTACTTAAGATTTAATTGTACAAACACATACATAAACTGGAAACTCAAATCACAAGTTTGATTGTCATTATTGTAATAGTTGTTGTTTAAGGCTGCTGTACGTTGAACAAGCCACAAGATGTCGCGTGGGTTGAGTCTTTTTGCGCTTTTGGAAAGACGTCAAAACTACATTTTCGGCCTTTCTCTCGTTTACTTGCTAACACCATGTCGTCTACCCTACTTGGGAATTCCAGTTGTCTCAAACATGGATGTGTTCGCGACAACAGAGGCTGGTGATCTGGGTGAAATGAGATAGACACCTGGCTATTTTCCTTGGGTCGCTCGTCCCAAAGACTACAGAAGCTGGACAAGATAAGTCCCTCCAATTTCCTGCGTTTAGTCCGACTCACGGCTGGTGTTTAAAGCTGGTGTAAGGACCCTCCCGCTTTTCCGTCGCTGTGTCATATCGCTACGAATCATATGACACTGAAATACTAGAAGCTGTTGTCTGTTCCTGACTCTTCACAGAGGAGACTATCTCTAAAGGTAGGACAACTGCTACTGCAGCATTTACAAAGATTAGAGCTGGTTACTAAACTGCTGTGGTAATATTATAATAACAATTCTTTAATATTTGCCGTACATCACTGAATAAACTGTTATACATCTAGTACAGTGTCATATAAATTATTTTCATATATAAGATTTATTTTAAGTGTGTGTAGTTTATTTTCCCAAACTCTTAATTTCATGAGAAGATTGTTTTGTTAATGTTATTGGTTTGTTTAAGGTGAATGTTTTACATTGTCTCTATTGTTTATCTTATCCACCAGGTTTTCCAGAATGTTGTATTTGCTCCTAATAAGCCTCGTAGCTCTCGCCTCTGGCGATTGTGGTAAGTATGTTTCATAAATCCAACATTTAGGGATAGCTAAAACTTTAACTGACCCTACAAAATATTATCTGACTTTACAAATATACTGGCTTACTGGTCTGAATAGGTTCCTCTTTTTACAATTGTAAAAAGAGCAAATATTGTAAAATGTACTTCTAGAATGTTGGCAATTGTCAAATTACACAAAAAGATGGTATGTTTTTGGTCTTTAGAACTGAGGGTAAAATTGTATATGATATTTGAAACTGGAACAGAAAATGCTCAATAGTTTCCACCATGTTTGTTTCATCTTGTGACTGCTGATGCTGCAATTGTACTTTTGCAATGATGCAAAAGTTCATGTTGCTGTCACTGAGAGAGAGTAACTTATGTAGCCCTATTTTATATGTCTGTGATCAAAACATCTGACTGACTTCTTTATATATTATATTTTAGATACTGAAAGTGACAACACTGAGTTGCTACGGTCACTCAATAAGAATCTCCTTCGCTCTCTGGATGCCCAGGACGGACTCCCCAATCCCAGTGTGCACTTGGCATTACGACTTTCAAATTACCACAACCTTGCCAAGGAGTCTGAACACCTCAATAGACTGAAAAATAATTTGCACAGTGACATACAAAAGTAATGCACTGTTTAGATATGCTCATTCATCAAATGTCACAACAAAAATGCTATTGTAAATATGTTCGTCCACTGAATATCTTTTTCCTACCCAAACTTTAGTCTTGTGTGTCTTTTTTCAGCTCTCTCTCTAATGGCCAGTCTGTAGTTGGCCTCGTGGCACTGTACACCCTGGCTTTAAAATCTTCCTGCTATGACCTCAACACAATCACCTTCACTGTTGGCGAGAAGAGCCAAACTCTGCTGACTCATCTAAAACTGCAGATGGAACAAGAAAAGGAGCATATTGTCTGTAAGTTTCCAGTAATAAAACAACGGCTCAGTATCCTGTTTGACACTGTGCTACAAATGAGTTCAGAGTTTACGCCGTTCAGTCACAGCATGCAATGGTGGACAGGGGTCAGCATTAGAAAACATTTAATGCTGCCTATGATGAAGTTGTGCAGCTGCAGATCAGTTAGAGTGCTGATACTGACCCCCGTCCATCACGCCACTAGATTGTGGCTGATTGTGGCTGAAGTTTAGTGCAGCCAGTTCTTCCCCCCCCCCAAAAAACGCATGTTGTGTTAAAGCTCCACAAAAAGGAATGCAGTTTAGAGTTGTTGTTTGAGGTATTTTTTTTTATAATGGCTGTAATTTAGTAGTTTAGTTTTTCTTTTAGATAGATTTTTATTTGTGTATATTGTACTTAGTCTAAGAATTGTTCAGTGACAAACCTTTCAGTTTTGAGGGAACTGAAATAAAATAGTGGTGGGACTGGAGAAAACTTAAGTATCTTTTACATTCCTGAACATTTTTCTGAAGTCAAATGTTTATTCTGTGTTATGTACTTCCTTTTACTTCACACAGTCAGCCAGCGCCCTTTGACCAACTATTACCAGTACTCTCTGGGTGTACTTGCTCTTTGTGTGAACGGTATCAGGGTCAATAACCATGTCAGCAACAAGCTCATCAAGGCAGTAGCACATGAGCACTTCCAACATGGAGACGCTGAGAGTACTGGTGAGTGAAACCTGCCTCAATGGTTTGTACCTGAATGTACCTGAATCCTGGTTCATAGAGCAATAGCCTATGTAGACCTTAGCCTTATTTATCTTCACACCAACCCATGATATCATAGACAAATCCAGTGGCCCCACTTGTTCCTTATGTTCTCTAAGTCAAACTTTTTCTCTGTCTGCCAAATCTGCTCATTATGTCTTTCTATCTCTTTCCCTAGATACCTATGCCATGGCTGGAATGGCACTCCAGTGTGTGAAGGACGCTGGTTTCCATGCGCTGAACGCTGCTGAGCTTGACATAGCCCTCAGCAAGATCAAACAAAAGCTCCTGGCTGCTCAAAGGACCGATGGCCATATTGGCAATGAGTTCAGCACAGGCCTTGCAATTCAAGTAATAATCTCTTTCCTTACTCTTTCTTTCAGTTCCACTTGTCTTTTTCACTGCCTTACAGAACAGAACCCTTTCAATTTATATGTACTGATTGGTTCTAGGCCTTATTGGCAATGGGCAGCCAAGTTGAAGAGTTTGCTGCCTCAATGGAGGCCTTGAGGACAGATGCTAGAAGCAACAAATACCACAACCCCATGGCTTTATCTCAAATCCTGCCAGCTTTGCAGCAGAAATCTTACCTCACAGTCAAAGGCAAGGACTGCCTGAATGAGGATGGTATGTGCAACAATTTTTCTACCCTCTGAGGTCACTCTCAGATGTCCGTAGGGCTACTGTTTATGGTGTTTTCTTCCTACAGACACTCTGGTGCTGGAGCCCATAGATCCTGTGGTGGTTTTACCGAGTGAGACCAAAGTGGCTGTGACAGTGGAAGTGGTGACGTCCGAGTCGGCAGCTGTTGTTTATACTGTGGATGTGCCGAAGGGCAGCTCTCTGTTGGAGGCCCTTGATCTTCTTAAGGGGAATAATGCTCATTTCACGTGAGTTTATTTGATTGGTCTTTGTGCATTTTAGCTTTTTATAGCTTGTTCTATCATATATGATTGCCTGTGATGAGTAAAGATTTTTGATGTTTGGCAGGTTTGAGACAGAGTCTAGCCTTTGGGGACCTTTTTTGAGTGTGGTGAATGGAGAGCAGGCCAGACAGAGTGACCGCAGATACTGGCATCTTTCCTCTGATGGCTCTGCACTCACTGAGGGTGAGGACAAACACACATATATTACAATGTGACTTACTTAAAGAGCATTTTATCTTTGATCCTTTAGGTACAATTAAACTAAATTTCACATCAACAGTAAAATGTTGGTTTGCTTCTTCAGGTATCAGAGATTTCAAGATTGAAGCGGCTCAAAAGATCACCATCAAAAACACAAGCTACTAAGAGCCAGTAACTGCTGATGTAACGTGACGAGGATCAAAAGGTTCAGTCAGTCTTAAGTTTTCTATCTTTTGTTGTTTGTTATAACAAAAGACTATATGTAAAATGTCTGTTGCCATTAACAATACATTTTAATAGTCTTTTAATATTTTACATTTTTGATTGAGGATGATGCTTGAATGTAAGCCTTGTTTCAAATATTCTAATTTTAGTTCATAAATTGTAAAGCTTTTTTATGATTTACTGTTAAATGAGTTTGAAATGTTTCAAATGTACATTCAATTGTTAATGCACTATTTTTGAACACAATAAAGTCATAATAGGTTTTTAAATGACGCTTTTGCAAGCTTGTGTATTTGTGACAAACAAAATACAAATTGTAGGGAGGTTCATCAAAGTATTAGATCAGATCAGATTTATTTCCGAAGTATATCATTGCTAATAAAAACAATTGAATTTGGGTACTGTTAGTGTTTTATTCTTTCCTCTATATACAGCATGTTGTGCCACTGAAGATCCAAACATGCAGTCCACGAAAATGTCCGCTGTAAGAAATATTGCAGATGTTCTCATGGAGTTTCTATAGTTCTTTGATTGAGATAAAATCCAAGAAAGAAAACGGAAGCTGAAAGGGTGTGACACAAGTAAGTATCTATTATGCACCATTTTGTCCAAACATACAACTGACAGTTGTTCTGATGATAAGAGTAAATATCTTTCACATGCTGGCATTTATCGTGGATGGAAATGGTGCCAACAAAAATGGTTGTTACTGACTTGAAAACATCCATAAATGATCATGCTTATTTATTTATCTATCAAAGATGTCTTTAGTTCAGCATCACTCAGGCACTACATTATAAAGTTGAGATAGTTTATGCGTAGCAGTTGCTGTTTAGATTAGAGTAGATTAGAGAGAATGCAAAAATGTACCCCCGGTAAATAAGGAAAAAGAATTTGCAAACCAAAGATCAGCCCGTTTGACAGTTAGAAATTTGTATAAGTACTTGAAAATAAAAAACAATTGTGAGCTATGACTACTGGTTTTCTGCATAAAATCAAGCCACTGACATCATCCATGTGGATAATCTGTGTTCCACGAATCAATCTATTAAAACAAAGTTCGCTCATATCTTTAAGTTTAGTATATGACCTGACACAAATGTTCATTTGTTGTGCAAGCGCGTGGAATGGTTTATTGAAGGACCTTTATTGCGAAAGTACAGAACACGTGTTCCGGAAGTACATGTGTTGCTACTGTTTGTAGCATTTCAGTATACTCTCCTGTTTTAATAATTGCATTTACCAGCTGCCATATATACAAAACGCAAACGTGTGGGGGTCAAAAGAACAATTAAATCAATATACCAGTGTTCATAAATCTACTGATAGTCGAGATTTTACTTTTTAAAATTTTATTATTGCTAACGAGTCTCTGTTACATCATGGAGAGGATGAGCTAACGTTACCTTAGCTACCATGAGGTTACTTCATTGGTAATGTAAAGCACACAGCGACACGCAAATAGCGATATATGTGATAATTCGTCTGTAATTTTAAACATACTTGTCACCATGTCGGTCCTGTTTCGATGCGTTAGGTTCAATGTTTTCAAATTTAAGCGTTTAACACAGGTCACCAGGATTGGGCATAATGCTCCTCCTCAACAGTGGAAGGCATCTGGCAGCTTTTTGCAGCCTGGAAACACAGCTTTAACACAGATGGCAAACACATTTGCTACTATGGCTGACAAGGAAGACAAGATCAGTATTTCATGTGCCAGGTGTCTGTCAAATCAAGCTTCAACCCAGGATAGGACAGCTCGAGTCAAAAGAGTTTCCATCGAAGGCAACATTGGTACGACTACAAGTTCTTCCTCTTTGTTTATATAAACTAGATCAAACATACTGTAATAACCTTCACTTTTGTGTCATTGTATATTTGTCATGACTAAGTGTTGCTACTTTGTAAGATCCTTGTGTTGTGTGCGCTCTAATATCAGCTGTTGGAAAATCAACTTTTGCGAGACTCTTGCAAACAGCCAGTCCAGACTGGGAGGTGGTGGCAGAACCTGTTAGCAAATGGCAGAACATTGAGAGTGGGACTGTAAAGGTGAGTAACCTCTGTATCTTTTTCCAACAAAAATCAAAGGCAGCCAGGCTGACCATCTCTGCTTGTTCCTTTGACAGGGAATCAGTGCAGCCCCCCAGACAACTGTCAGCAACCTGTTGCAGATGATGTACCAGGACCCTCAGCGTTGGTCATACACATTTCAGACATATTCATGTATGAGCCGGCTGAGAACACAGCTGCAGCCTCCTCCAGCTTGGTTGCTTAGCTCAAAGGGAACACCTGTCCAGGTGTATGAGCGCTCTGTATACAGTGACAGGTGAGGGAGTCAGGGAAACACAGAGAAGTGAAAATTAAATCATGTCAACTTCCTCTGTGTTCTGTAATTACAATACCCATAATCATCCCATATGGAGAATCATTGTTATCAAAGTTGTGTTCAGGATAAAATGATAATTAAATTAAAATATTTAACTTATTGTCTTCACTCTTTTCTGTCAGATACATCTTTGCTCTCAATCTGTTTGAGCTGGGTTGCATCAACCCCACAGAGTGGGCTGTATACCAGGACTGGCACACTCTCCTGGTGGAGCAGTTTGGACAGCAGGTGGAGCTGGAGGGCATCATATACCTCAGAGCTCCACCAGAGGTTTGCACATGATACAAATTTCATGATACAAATTAAAGAAAATACATTGACTTGCAAATGTATAAATAAACATACAATTCTAACACAAGTTTACCTTGTGGTAATAAACATTTTATTAGTTCTGTCTATATTTTGATATTAAATGTTCTATTTCATCATAAAGCAGTACAGAGACATTGCAGTGTTGTGTATCTCTCAGAAATGTATGGAGCGTCTGGAGCGCCGGGGAAGGTCTGAAGAGAAGGGAGTGAAACTGGATTATCTAGATAAGCTGCACATTCAGCACGAAAGGTGGCTTGTTGAGAAGAACACTGAGTGAGTGGTGGTGGTACATCGGATATTAGACAAAGCAGTAGGCAGCCATTGCATTACAGGATGCTGTGCTTAGTCCTGTGTGACATTCTCCATTTTAAATAGCTATCCTTGCAGTTGTTTGTTGCAGATGACGCTGAGCAACGTGGGGTGTGGAAACTTCCAGAATGTAATGCAGCTTTAACTCTGTCTTTTCAGAATACATTTTGAGAAGTTGAAAAACATACCTGTTCTACAACTCGATGCCAGTGTGGAGTTTCAGAGAGATCCAGAGGCGAGGGAACAATTTATTACAAAGGTATATTGGCTGAATGTTTAACATTTAATCATAACCACATGAGGGCGCTGTCCTAATATTTGAGTCTGGTTTTTTCCATCCCTACAGTTATTTGCTCCATTGAGAAGCAGTTCCACTGACACATTTTTATTCTCTGATCTGATGTTTGGTGTGTTTTTTGTTTTTGATGCACTGTCATCCTAAATTAACTTTTCCTACTCAGGTGAAGAATTTCTTCAACGCTTTATGAAAAGAAAGTCATCAGCTACAAGCAACAAACAAATGAGACCAGTCAGACCTCCTATGGTGGCCTGTTCACTGGCATATATAGACATACCTTTATGAACCTCAAAGAATGGAGAAAGTTGTTGATAAGCTACAGTTTCTATAGGTCCATATTACATGAAACATATTCGGTTTTTCAGTGTACAACTTTGACATACATTTTTTTCCTCCTCATTCCTAGTTTGACTTTGTTTGTTTTGAGAGTCACTGGGTAGATAAAAGTTGTGTTGTCTTGTAAAGTCTGTTCATAAAGTACTGTTCACACTTTGAGAGTGACTGGGTAGATAAAAGTTGTGTTGTCTTGTAAAGTCTGTTCATAAAGTACTGTTCACACTTTAGTACTTTTTCGCTTATGATAATTCACATATTGGAGCAACTGAAACACAGATCAGTTAAGTGATTGTGTAACCTGTAAAAATAATAAGCTAAATTTGTGCCACTACACCAGCCATTAGGAAATACTCTTTACTGAACATCATACAGTTTTGTGCATGTTATTTCTTTTTATTTCGGACTAAGAGAAACAAGCAAATAAAGTTACAGTATTTGTTTTTTTATTATTAATAAAATCTATTTATTATGAAATCTTTTTTTTTACTTTTCTTAAGTTTTGTCTTTTTATTAGTTTCTGCATTAGTGAAAATTTACACAACTTCTCCCACTGCTACTAAACAGAAAGGTGCTAATGACTATATGAGATTTAGTGTTAGTTATTAATAGGTTCTTCCATTACAAAGGGATTAGACTCCTGGATGAATATTAAAAGCTGAGGCAGTTTGACTGGGACAATGACCTTGGCTAAATGTTTATTTTCCCAAGCCTCTGATGTGCTCTGATGATCAGAGGGGGTGTTCAGATGCCTGGAGTGGTCAGGGGTCATCAAAGGGCAGCTGTCCACTATAAAGGAGCCTGTCTGGAGCTCTGTCTACACTTATCATCATTTCAACCTGGGAGCAGCTGGAGGAAGGAAGGAGATCATTCCCTCTCTGTTATTTTTGTTTTGTGCAGATTTTGTGATTTACACTTAAAATGGAAGCTAGAGTCCTGGCAGTTTGTTGCACACTTTTCATTTGCTCTCTTGGAGTTGTTTTCTCCAGTCACAGCCACAGATTTCACACAGGCCTTGAGAATGGTTTGGCATACAGAAATCGCTCAGTTAATCAACACAGCAGATACCCTCTATACATGATGCAGCTGTATCGCTCCCTCAGGACTGCTGATTCCTCATCACCAGTGGCTGTCAACGCTGTTACCACACAAGGTGACAGCCTGCCAGCTCACAGTTCAGACTCTGTCATAAGTCTAATGGCCAAAGGTAAGTAAACAGTTTATTTTTTTGTAACAATGTTTTTATATGTCCGTGAATATTAGTTTTTCCTCAGTGTACTTCTCCTCCAGCAGTTATTTGGTCAGTTGTATCAGCCCCCCCCCCCTTTCTTTTTTACAACACAACAAGTGTCAAAATGCTTATTCGACTTTAAAGGGTCTCTCTGTTTCATGTGAGAGGGTGTGTATATTAGCCCTCAGACATCCTTGCACAGGGGGGTTTCAATACACATCCTGTCCTGTTCTCCCTCCCACCTCAGTGCTTTGACATTTGTCCAGGGATCTGGTTTTCTGAGAATCATCCCAACTGCATTGTGTTAATTTGAGTTCCCATTTACATGTTTTGTATCATTTTTAGGATGCCATGAAATTGGTGAAAGATGGACAGTCACATTTGACATGTCCTCCATCTCTACTAGTGAACTGGTTCAGCTGGCAGAACTTCGAATCAGACTACCAGCGTTCTCTGCATCCAAGCGTGCCATTGTGGATTTGTACCACTCCCAGAAGCACAGCTGTAACCGGGATAGCACTTCATGCCAGGAGGAGAAGCTTTTCCTGGGGAGCTTGGAAACATCACCCAGTAGCATAAAGTCTTCCTGGAAGGTTTTTAATGTGACTGCTCTGTTAAAATACTGGTTGTACCAGGGAGATGGTGTGTTGAGTCAAGAAGCCTTAGGACAGTCAGAGGCAGACAATGGGAGTGGTGCTGGAGAGGAAGGGAATGTAACTAAGAAGTCCTTGTTTGAGAATTTGAGATTGAAGCAAAGAAATATACACCATCCAACCACAAACAGGGTAATGATGGTCATCTTCTCCAAACATAACCTGTCTCAGGAAGGCCATGCTGCATACAGTCTCATTCATACTGTGGAGAACTCCAAGTATGTTGCTGTGGAAAGAGTCAGAAGTGACAGTCAGAGTCGACGCCACAAAAGGAACAGACTGGAGAGACTGAGAGCCATTGGTGGATCTTCACCTACTGCTGCACCCGCAGCTGGGCCGGCCCAGAAACCGCTGTGTAGGAGAGTAGACATGTGGGTGGATTTTGACCACATCGGCTGGGATGAGTGGATTATACATCCTAAGCGCTATAATGCATATCGCTGTGAGGGAGAGTGTCCTACACCGCTGGATGAGACCTTCCAGCCCACCAATCACGCATACATGCAGGTAGGATGACTCCTTCTATTGCAAAATCACTTAACTCTTTAGAATGTTTTTGTTTAGTTGCCAGCTTATAAATGTGTATTACCAATATATTTTTCAGAGCCTCCTGCGACATCACCACCCAGAAAAAGTGCCTTGTTCATCCTGTGTGCCAACTCGCCTCAGCCCACTCTCTATGCTGTACTACGAGAATGATGACTTGGCCCTGAGGCATCATGAGGACATGATTGTGGAAGAGTGTGGCTGTCACTGAAAGCCCAAAGATACCTGGTTTCACCACAGTCACAAGAACATCAACTTAAACTTTGTTTTACAATCTTAACAAATGTATGTTCAGATGATAAATATTTAAAAGTCATGGCTATTTACAACATGGCAAATGACTTAAATATACTACACCCATACTGGGTGGTAAACAATAGTATTTTCTATCTTTAAAATGGAGTAAGCATTATGCAATTATATTTTTTATCTATTTATGCAATATTGTGTATATTTTGTACATAAAATATCAAAAGTATATTAAAATTGTTTATTTTCACATAAGTTGTTTTGACTTTACTACTGAATTTAAGCAATTTAAGTTTAGGTTTTGAATACTCTGTATTTTGAAATTGAATTTGTGAAAGCTGAAATATGTATGGTGGAATAAAGTTGTTGAAATAGCATAGCATCAGAACATTTATTTTGAGACAGATAATAGATGTAGTGTAAATAAGAGGTGATATTTCAACTTTTATAAAGATTTCATTTGCTCATAAAATCAATTATTGTGGCCATTACCTCCTTCTATAAGTGTCTTAAAATATACAGGGCTTGAAAGAGGTTATTTCATCAGATTTAATTTTACATCTATCGAATCTCCCATCAGTTAGTGTAAAAATTAAAATGCACACATTCTTATACAGAAAACCTTTGAAAGAACAAAAACATCCCTCCGGGGTTCAACCTGCTCATCCAGATACTCATCCACATCCTAATCACACTTGTCTCTGACTTCTTTGACCAGCTAACAACTTAGTGTATTTGCTGTCCTTACCTCTAATTTACATCTTTGGGTCTACAACAGTGAATACATCATCAGAGATCATAGGCGTCCTCTCTGGTCAGCTTTCTTTTGTGGATTGTGATCAAACAGGCACACCAAGTGGAACAACACAAAATGTATACTAAAGGATGGATCTGTGGGGGAGAAAAAAGCAGTAGCACTTGTTTATTTAGTTGAGTGGGGGGTGTCAGGAAGCAGAGGTGACAAGGGGAGGTTTAGACCCAAGACACTTGGGTCAATGTGGGACAATAGGGGGGAGTCAACACCTGGATACTGACACTGCTGAAGGGCAGGACAGACTGGAACTGATCAGCAGAAACTGTCCAATCCACACTTTAGGAGACATGTCCAGACTGAAGTCTCATTAAGTCAACTGTTGAAACTGCACAGTTAACCATGCTTTAGTGTTTTTATCCACTTTATATGTTTAAGCTATTCCAAATAACAGGGTTTTTATGTTCAATTAACTATGGTAAATATTGCAATGTGTTGTTTATAACTCTTATGAGTTATATAAGAATAAATAGAAACTTTCTTTTCTTTTTCCTTAATTTTATTTTTTTAAAAATACATTTTATAACTCTAGTAAACTAAACAGGTTTGGGTTTTGGACCATTTGTTGAGTTTTTAAAGACACCACCTCAGAGAGGTGGGAGGTGAGAGGCCAATGGACATTTATTCAGTTTATAAACCATAAATAAAACTAATAAATTATAAATATAATTATTAATTATAAATCATAAATTAAACTAATATTCAAGAATAGGGTCTGCAAATGAACTCATAATGAAAATTATCGTTAGCTGCAGCCCTAATGGCTTCACAGAGGCCATCTGCAATAATGATGGTGTGGTACGACCTTTACACTGTTGGTATAAAATAAAACATAAAAAGCACTAGCAGCAACTTGGTATCATCTCCTTTGTGTGTCAGTTCTTACAATCTGTATATCCTGAACAAACCTGACCATGTACTGCCTCACTTTATTGGAAATGAATGCAAATAATCCAATCTAGTAACAAATGTGTGCTTAATGATAATCTTATTTATTCAGTAGTTGGGCTAACATTTGTGGGCATACTATGGGTTACTTTTTAGTTACATAAATATGTATTGCATATAATCAGTAAACCCATGAACAGGTATTATGCCTCCTACAGTCTGCACCTGTGAAAAGCTGTTATACCAAGAACCAGTCAATCACAAGCTGAACCCAACTTGTCATATTAATTAATGTTGATAATTTTGTTTTCAATTTTACTTACAGATTTTGGAAAGTGAAAATACAGAGTTTGGAGAACATTTCAACTCCACACATTGATGAATGTTTTCAATCAGAGAAGCCTGGTAAGCCACTTCACAAAGAACTTAAAAAAAATGGAACAGTGAATCAACAAAGTGCCAGGAACTAAGGTGAAGTAGAAATGTTGAATGAAGAGAAGGAGTTTCTCAGAGCTATGTACAGTTGTATATTGACCTCTCTTTAAACAGTCCACTGACTGAGGTTATCAGCTGCCAGTGAGCTCCTTGAGGAATTCCTCTGATATGAACTGTGCTGAATTAGGGTGGGTGAGTGTTGGAGGCTGCAAAGCAAGCTGTCAAAAATCAAGATTGATCACTCCCGACTGTATTGTAGTCTTCAACTGTTAAATTCCACATAACCCTGTTGTGCTTGTGAAATGTTTTTAGGTTTAACTCTTTCAGATGGAACCCTCCAAGGAAACTAGTATTCAGGTTGCTAAAAGAAATAGGTGCAGGTGCAGATTACTGTAAAAATAGAATCTACATAATAGTATGCAACATACACAGACTAATACATAATGAAATAAAAAGTATTGCTTGTTTTAATGGGGTTTGCTTTAATGCCTTTTGCCACTCTACAAATCTGTTTCAAAATTTCATCAACAAAATTCTGCTTTACATTCACTTCAGGTGAAGAACTAATTTTTAAGATCGAGGCAGAATCTGAAGATAGGTGTCAGGAAATTTGTGAAATAAAAACATATGAAATGACAAACCCTTCTGGAATGGTTAAAAAATTCTAAAACTTGTATCTTAATTTTCATTCATTTCTTTCAGCACTGAGGGATGAGGCTTTGTTGGTGTCATCAAAGATGATTTTAAACTTGTAGCTACTACAGGAAGGCACACTTTTTCACACACAAATCATATTTAAGCATGAGCATAAAAGGATTCTTAACAGATGTGTTTAAAAGGATTGGCAAAGACAATCTTGAAAACACTATGACGATGTGGATACTACAGGTAACCTCTGTCTTCATTGAATGAATAGAAAAAAAAATAAAAATTGAAGGAGCTCCTGAGCCTCTCTTCACAGTATGTTGATGGTAAATCTGACATCTTAACACTCCTTCCGGCACCAACTAGATGTCCATTTCAAACTGCGCGTCATCACCTTAAAAAGACAGACAAATATATTTCACAAACAGAGTACTAACTGCCTCACAGCATCTGGAATAATTTTCAAAGGGATAAAAAAGCCCCAAATTTAGGAAATGGTGCTGCCTGCCTCTAAAGCCTGGTTCCAGACCTCTGATTTGCAGCCCACATTACATTTTGATTAATGATTAAAAAAAAAAAGCTTTATCCTTTACTTATTACTGTTTGACCAGCTACAAAAAACTCAGCCAGTTGACGCTCTGTGGGCAATATTTCTGATAGGTGTATCATTTTCTTACCCGTCCTAAAAAATTGCAACATAAATGCCATGAAAATTGGGGTAGAAGTAGCAACTCTGAAATTGGTAGATTTCCTTCAGCTAATGAATGCACATGAACTGTATTTCTACTGGCAGAAATGCATTAAATTTAACAATTCTTTAAATAAACATTGCTTTCAGTTTATGAATTAATTTTTCAATAATCCAGGTAATGACCAGGGTGTTTTCTAATGTTTTGTATAAGCAAATAATGCTCCATTTTATTTTGTAAATGTTTTAGACAAATAATCTTTCTATGTGATGCACTGCAATTTTCATGCTCATGACTAAATGGAAATGATGGAGAAACTTAAATGTGTTTACTGATAAAAGACATATTTACTACACATATCTGACTATAATAATATTCCTTACAAATATTTCTATTCAATAAAGAACGCTATTAATTATTCGTTTTTACTACTCGAGTTTGTCTATAAGCCAAACTGCATTGACGACAGATCAGCAACACTGCCTCATCACTAACAGACTGCCAGTAGTGGTGTGTTTCTGTGTGTCAAAAGACTTCTGGAAAAGGATGGTCTCATGTATTCTCACTCCTGGTTCCCAGAGATACCCTCATTCTTGTTCAATTCTCAATCCAACTGTCTTCAAGCAGTTCATTACAGCTTACTACAGAGGTTGTAAGCAGTGCTGTAGTTTTTAGTGCAAAATGAATTTACGTTTGAATCTGGGGCTGAATATATCACCCTAAATGGTCACCCTGTAAACGTATGAGGTGTCAACATACCGGTGTTGTTGCCATCAGTCTCACTGATGTTGTTGTTGTTGTTCACCAGTTCACCATTATGAGTCTTCTCACTGGTGTTTTTGGAGGAAGGCCTGGTCACCCCTGGAATGTTGGGCAGACCTCGAGGAGGAGTATTGGCCACAGGAGAACTGCGACATTCGAGCAGGAACTTTCGGTCGTAGATGATCCTGGTACCTTTTGTTTAAAAAGGAAAAGTGAAAAAGCGATAACAAATAGAAATGGTTAACTGTATTACTGTAGATTGGAGCGAGCACTAAAGTGTCACTTGCGTTAGCTGACTAACATATACTGCTTCAATCATACTTCCTTCTAATGTATGCATTAGAAGGAAGTATGTGCAGTTGCACATTTTATCTTGACACTTCTTAACATGGGTGATTTTAAATTGCAAACACAGGTGTACATAGGTGGGAGTATGAATGGTTGTCTATGTCTATAGGTTAGCCCTGAGACAGACTGGAGATCTATTCAGGGTGCACCCCGTCTCTCACTCAATTAGTGCTGTGATACACTCCAGCATCCCCACAACCCTAAGATAAGTGGTTATAGGTAATAGACTGCGTATTAAGGAAGGTCACCAACCATTTTATTAATGTGCCTACTCATTTCTGAATTAACTGAATATTAATTGAGTTTATGGCAAAAAATATTCAGCCCAAAAAAAATCCATCCAAGACTACAATTTGAAAGCGTCAAACCAAGAAAATCAAAGACACAAACTACAGAAAAGAAGAATGTTAATATCTTAGACCTTAAAAAAACATTTTGATTTTTTTTAAATAAAATATTTTAAAAACCATTACTTGATTACCATAATAGTGATTTTTTCTAATCATTATCTGTTGTAGTTCTCTACTAGATGCAAACGAATTTGATGACCAAAATAATAGATTTGACTATCAAATGCTGAATAGTGCTTATTACATTTCAATAAAAGGGACAGAACCTATTTTTTGACATCTACCCATTTCATTATGTGCAAATGTTTATTTTGTTGGTTTTGATGTGCAAGTTAAGCACAAGTGTGTGAGGTCACAACGGAACGCACCAATCACAGCTTTAGATGTCGGTGACGTATGAGGGGAAGGTAACGTTGGTGTCGCTGCTGTTCAAAAAACAGACCAGCTGATACGACCATCAATCAAAACCGAAAACATGTGCCTGCAGTATGAGCTACTAGTGCACTAACTTTACACCATCCACTTGTCTAGTTTCAACGTAACATTAACGAATTTGTAATTATATATGTTCCCTCTTCTCAACAACACGCTTTCTAGCTAGCGTTAGCAATTAGCACAGAAATAGCTAGTAGCTTGTTCTCGGCGGTGGCGTTTGACAGCAGCTGAGCTAATGGAGTTAGCCTGAGTATTCATCCCACACTTAGTAACTAGGCATTTGCCAACTGGATACGAGTATAAATATCTAGGACATTTGTTCGGCTTGCAATTACGACATCAGTACGTACCACCAGGGGTCGTGCTGAAGAAGGTCCCTCCGGGAGTAATGCAGTAGTCATCGGGCATGTGCCCCGCGTCGTTGACAGTCACTGTCCGGCTTGACGGGATGGCCTTGGCAGTGGTCTTCTGGCAGTCTGTGGACATCTTCTCTCAACTGTAATTAACTAAAGCTAGCTATCTAAATAACATGAAGCAGGCAGAAAGTCTTGGTCTGACAAAACAACAAAGCTGCACCGTGCCTGTTTAAAATATTGCTTTGGCTCGGCAGAATGGTTACTTACAGATAAATAAAAATAAATACCTGTTTTTCATAAGTGCAAATTATGATAGGTTGTATCTAAATTCGTCACATTACAACACGCACGCAGTCTCTTACACACAAAGTGTCCAGGTTCTTTGTTTAAAAGGACCTGAGCACACGTTCCTCCGCTTCCACTCCACAGGCACACAAACAACAGACAGGCTGCAGGAGAAAAGGCTCCCGAGGTGGATAAAATGGACAAATCCTGCCCCCTGCCGACACACCACATATGTGCTATGGATGTACACAGTTTGCTTGCAAAAACATACTTAACAGATATACACCTATAAGCACCATTAGCTGCACCTGAACAATCTGATGCAATACAACACAGCAGCTTTACCATTAATTCTCCTTTATTATCTTATAATTTCTCATTTCACTAAAACTCAAAAGAGTCAGAAAGATGATAATTCTACTGTGTGCGTAAAAACTGTGCCAAATCAACATGCGGCCAATGATCCGCTGTGGCGACTCTGAACTCACGGGGTAAGCGGGAAGGACATAAAATAAAAAAATAGGTGGTGTGGTGGAGTCGTACCCTTAAATAGGGTCGCCAAAATCCTCCATCTGAACAACAAATGAAATGTTAAAATAAGGGACATTTTCCTTACTTGCTTGCTAAAGAAACTACAACCAGTATAATTGTAGGATAATCTATGGCAAACACCAGGAATGGCTGCTGGTTTTGTGGAACTGAAAACAATGACTGGATGCTGAAAATGGACACAGTCTCCTACACACTTGGCCTTTACCCCTAACAAACAAAGTCTAACCACTGGTGTAGTAATTTGTTTCTAAATACACTTGCAGCATTCTGAAGCTCTTTGCCTTACCATGTTAAACATTTGGTACTTAAATATCTACATCATTTTCAAAGGGTTACTCAGTAGCATGCACAGAATGGTTTGTTAAAATCCGTAGTTGCATATGTCATTAATGTCTCACACAAAAGTATACACACTGTACACAAAGACATTTCATTTATTTATTAATTTTGTAAATGAGCTGGTGTACAGAGTAAATTGTCAATAGATGTCCTTGGATTTTATTGGATTAAAAGGCTTTAAATTTAAATATTGTATATTTTAACTTCATGTCTGACTCTTCATAACAATAAAAAAAAGCAAACAAAACAGGTTAAAACACCCACAAGACCCCCATGTATCCCCAGGTTGCAGGCATTACCCAGAACTCAACAGTCTCTTGGTAGCTACAGCTGTATGATTTTAAAAGTACATCCATAACATAAGTATAATCCCAGTTGACAAGTAAGGGTGCATAGCATTCTAAGTAAATATATATATATTTTCATATTTTTCATATATATATATGTATATATATATATATATACATATATATACATACACACACACACACACACACACACACACACACACACACACACACACACATATATATATATATATATATATATATATATATATATATATATACATATAAAACCTTTTTATGTTAGAAACATTTTCTGTGCATGTGCGCAGTTGCATTCCTTAGTATTAAGTAATATGCTATTGCGTTAATAATGTCTTCAATCCATTCTAAAGGAATATACATGTGTTCTCTAGTTTTTGCAACAGTTAATATTTTTGCATGAACTTGGTGCATGGTATTATCTCAGTAGTCCCTTAGTGCAGGGCCCTCAGTTTCCATCGTTCATTTTTCTGATGTAATCACTCCTCCCTCTGCTTGCTCTTAGTTGGACTCTTTTCAAACTGTCTCCATGTGGAAGCCTTAGAATAGGCACAGTCTTTTATTTGGTAAGGGGACAGAAATAGATCAGGGGTGGGCTGTGTTGAGGAAAAATGCTTGTCATCTTGAAAGCCAATCGAAACCACTGAGCCTCCCCACAGTTCCATCGAAATTCAAGCTGTTCCCACTTATTGTGTTTTCATCTGACCCCCCAATGGCTCTAACCCTGACATCAGCAGTGGATTTACAAAATTGCCCCTGCCTCACAAACCGACCCAAGCATACTATAATAATGAGCCCTTTGAGAGCAAACGGTATACTGTTACATAAGGGGTTCTACACCTTTGCACTCCTGTGTCATTTTTGTTGACATCTTTTTGTTATAAAAATAATAAAATATAAATAAATCTGATGAAAAGACATTTGTTAAGTTTCCAAAATCCACTTGTGGCTAGTGTCTTTAAATCACCCCTCTTGTATGATTTTTATGTATGTTTGTAATGAAATGAAAGGAAAGTAACATGTTTGAGGATTAAATAGATACTGAGTTGAAACAATCGAGTGAATACTGTGTTATCCACAGAACTAACACAGATTTCTACCCAATAATGAACTTACAGCATACTAAGACTTTACATTCATCATCTCTTGCTATGAATCCATAATCAATACTTACTGACATGAGTTTATTGCAACATTTATGTGACTTATATACTTTACATAATAAAGTATTTTTCTTGAGTAATGATTGAAAAAATGCATATAGGTAATTGATGTCCTGTGAGATGGCACGGTTATTGAGGTAAATCAACTTCAAAAAATATGTGAATTTGAATTACTTGTATAATCTGAGAGCCTCTGCTCTTTGTCGGTTTGTAATATTACTTCTGTGATATTATCACAACTCTGACATGTCCCAATATCCAGGACTGAATAGACACTCACACAGACAAACACACACTCAATCCGACTTCTTTCAAGGTGGATATGCATGTTAATAAAGTTTAAACACTATGAATGAACACACCTACATTCCCTAGTAAGTAGGCTATCTGAAAAAAGAGAGCGACTGGCTACTTTGCAGATGAGATGGCTGGCATTAAGTCATACCAATGTTTGCCCAATATTCAGTGTAAAACTTAACTATTTACTTCCTAAAATAGGCAAAGTGAACAAATATGGGACACTAATGTTCTGACATCATTTCTGCATGAAGAAGTAGAAGTAGAAGCGCCCGAGCTTAGAAGAACATGAACTATGAACCTAAAATCCTCTCTCTCTGTCACAATCAAACACACTCGCACAAACAAACAATCCTTTCCTATAGTGAGCAGTTATTGCTTCAGTACAGTTAAGACAATAAATCATGAACAAAAGACAAAAGACACTAACAAAATAGTGAAACAAGAGACGCACTTCAGGAAGGGTCAGGCTCACAGTTGCGGGTCAGTTTTACAGTTTCTCATCACAGTGATAGGTGACTATCTTTGCTACAATCAAAATAAGTATCAAGGAGACAAACATTAAAGCTCAACACGTCCTCAATCTTCAACATTGCACTTTCTCCAACTGACCATTAGCTTTTTACCCAGTCAAACAAGTGCTACAATATTACCAGAATGTCAGCTACTTTAACCTCAGAAAGTGACATATTCTGGTGGTGGTGAGATGGTCTGTAAGTGCACCTCATGGTTGGTGGTATCAAATACTGCATGATGAGGTAAAACAGACAGTGCTACAAGCTGAAAGTGGGATCCTGCCCCCTGCTGGAGGTGGGCAGGACTGCTACATCTATTTTCAAGAGGCTGACTAGAGGGGTGACAGGGTGACAGGTGGAGGTAGGGCGATAAGGGCAAGATTGAGGGTGAATAGGGAAATTGGTATTTGGCTCACACAGATCTGATTAACACAAACATTACAAGGATACAGCACACTGTAAGAGGGAGGAGTTGAATGATGAGAATGTTAATCTTAATAATAATAATCTGTCACTCATCATAGATGTCATAGTCTCTTTCTCAAAAAGACAAATCACTCTCATCACACAGGTCAAGGAGGCAGGTCCACCCCAGAAAACTGCATCCCCTCTCAAAAACCCACAATACAGTAAATGACTTTCCTCCACAGTATGACATGTCAAAAGCAAGGGGTGAAACACATGAAAAGCACAAAGAAACAAACAACCTGACACACAAAAATCAGACGTTGAAAACTGCAGAGCGACGCAACATTTGTATGTCCTTGTGCCCACAAATATCTCAAGATATATAGAGTAATACATAGGTTCAGACCAAACAAACCAAAGGAGAAAAACAGTGAGGGACTTCCTATGTACCTGAAACAGCAGCATAAGTGGCATCGCACAGGGATCCTAGAACATAAACAACACATGTACCACAGAGTAACGTAGAGCATTTTAGTGCTTACAATATTATGTACAACACTGATATCCTTGGGTGATAACTGTAGCTTTACTGGACTTCGAGAGCACTGGGACAGGTTTAAAACTAGTCTGTGATGTTCATAGCTGGAAGAGTATGGCAGAGAGGAGGGGGAGTGACCTGTTGCCTAGAGATTTTGTAATTTTCATTATTTTACCCTCCCCCATTTCTTAAGTTTGACTGATACATTTTCCCTGTTGTTTAGAAAACAGGCCAATGGATTGACCATACCCCACATTGCATGCCTGTCCCATACAGCATTGTCTCCTCCCCATCCATCCTCACCCTTACCAACCCCTGTATTCGCTCAGTATTTGTAGTTAAAGACAGGCCATGCTGCAGCAGTCACTCATGCTGATACAGATAACAGGAAGCACATTTTGGTTGCTAGTTTTTTTGTTTGTTTGTTTGTTTGTATTCATTTTTTGTTTTATACGAAATCATGCTTCTAGCCTAATAGTAGATGTTTTTTCCCCATGGTTTCTTTTAAAAAAAAGTTAATAAAAACTACAAGTTAATCCATATCTTTGTCTTCTGGTACGTGCTGATAGTCGGCAAAGCCGTTGTGGTTGTCATTGAGTTAGAGTCTATTGCCGTTAATTCTGTGTGTCTTCCATTTTATAGTGTTCCTCCTCTCGTCAGCTGCTGCTGGTCATGTGTCCATATAGGATGATTTTGGTGAAGGGGTTGAATCTTGTGACGAACCCTGTGGAGAGAGGGAAACACACTGATTTAGGACAAGCTATACATTTGTCCTGCTGCTTTATAAAATGTCATAATGAATTTACAGAGTGGTTGGCATGCGAGCTGCGGTAAGTCAGAACAAATGTGAGTATGTATAGTGCTGTGCAGTTGTGACACAGTCCAGGCAAAACAGCCCTGATGTTGAAAATGTCCATCTTAAAAAGTCTTAAAAAGTGATCTTCATACATCACACACATTATTTTCTTATTTTTGTAAACTGTCATTAACACAACACATCAGATCTACAGAGGCATCCAAGCAAAAATGGTTGGCAAACATGGTTCACATTCATTAGTTAGTCACTTAGAATATCAGTAATCTCAGGAATGTCATGGCGTTACATTAGAAATGCAAGTCTCTCTATCTCTCTCTAACACAGACACACACACACACACACACACACACATGCACGCACAAACACACACACACACACGCACACACACACACACACACACACACACACACACACACACACACACACACACACACACACACACACACACACCACAGTGGCTCCAAATAGCAATTCAGTGAACAACCGCTTTGCAACTTTGACTTCAAGACCATTCACTTCTTTAAAAAATCCTTCTTAGTTTTTTGTTTTGCTAAGTGCACATTGTGCCAACCCTTTCCAACTTGTTTCAGCATGCAGAAATTATAAAATAGTGGGCACTGAATTATTGCAAACATTAACAACCTATTTGCATCTATATTACATCTGTATGGCTTTATATTTGTATGTCTTATGATTACAACAGAAAACATTTTGAATACAGATGAATAATATGTTGCTGGAAAATTAAAAATCATAGAAAGAATTATTACATTTGAGAAAACTGTCCAATGCATTTAGTCTTAGTTACTGACAAATATAAGTCCATACACCAGAAGTAAACATAACAAAGCATAAGGCAAGAAGCTCAAATTTCTTCTTATTCAGGTTGTAGAGTAAAAGGTTATTACACTATGTAAGAATCAGATATATTTTCTTTCTAATGCTGAGGTAAACAGAAAATTATTGGAGCAATAAGGACCTTCTCAGTTTTCTATAAACATGTCTGCTTATTACCTGCTTTAATACTAATATCAAATGAAGCAAGTAGGACTCTGCTCTTTTTGTGTTTTATGTGTCTCACTTATATTTTAACTATTGGTTAAACTTGAGAACTAAGTTTAATTTTGCTGCACCAGCATCACATATTATTAGTGACAAATTAAAGGCACATTCAGACACATTTAATCCAGAGAGACTGGATTAAATGGTGCAGCCCACAGGTCAGATGAGGCACTGTGGGTTAGTCCTGTACCTGCTGGGACGCAGCACTCAGTCTGCCTCACTGCTTAACTCTCCGCAGACTGGCACATTTCACTATCTGAGCACCTTTCTTCACATCCACAGTATCGGGCTATATTGGGGGTAAGGGGATGGATGGTAGAAAAGGTGCAAGGATTGAGAAGAGATGGCATGACAGCAGCAGAATGAGAGGTTAAGGAAATGTTATTAAGGGAGAATAAAAACAAAAGGGACAGAGACAGAAAGAAAGGAAAATATTCAGAAAAAGAATAAGTAGCACAAGGTAAGAGAGGTCAGAAACACAAGAAAAACAACAGAGAAAATGTCACAGAAATTTGAGATAAAAATAAGCGAAGAGAGGAAAGAAGAGGGAAAAGAAATAAACTATGTATAAACAATCAAGCAAGGACAGAAGTGATGGATGGCAGTTGGCAAGACAGCTGAAGAAAAGATGACATCAGACACAACTACAGTATTTGGTATTCACAGTAATGTCAAACAGTATTAGAAAATGCATTTTTGATTGCTTTTCTCAAGTTCCAAATAGATGTGGTAAAACCACATAAGACAATAAAATAAATTCCAAGTTTACACAAATACAGCAAGATTTTTAATGGACACCCTGGTCTCTCTATAACAGAGTCTAGAACAGAGTCACTGTAAATATATAGTATTTGTCTCAGCTCTGAGAGTCTTCTAGATTTGAGTGATACAGCACAGAGTCACAGTTGAGGGACTATAAACTTTAATGAAAGGAAAAGACAGTAGATAACCACTAGGGAGAAAGTGGAAAATATAACCAAGGCAAGGAGCCACAGTCAGTTCAGTCAGTCATTAATGTGCAAGAAACAAACATATGAACTCTAGGTGCAGCTAAGTGATTACTGAAATGATGACAGCTTGCGTGAGTTGATGAACTGTAAGCATCTCAACCAAAGCAACAACAGAACCAGAGCAAAGTGAACTAGTTTGTTCCTGTTGCATGCAGATGCTGAACATGAGGCAGAGATACATGGGTGAAGATTAATGTAACAGCAACCAAACACACATCCAACTCTATCATCAGCAGTGACTTGAACCAGCACATAATGAAAGAGCTACTTCTTTCAATGATGTGAGAACACAAATTGTGCTCTCAGCCTGTGAGCACTTCATACTGAAGCTTGTGCAGGTTACTCTACATACAATGAGAACAGTCAGGAGATGCCTGTAAATCCACAATGAGACTTTGAGGCTTACTGCAGCAGAGTCACATGTTCAATATAAACCAGTGTGGTGCTCAGCGGCATTATCTGAGCTCAATGAGTAATTTCAGTTCATTTGGGTTCATTTGCTCTCTACACTTCTTACTATAGTGAATAAAAGGAGCTTCAGGTGTTGCAAGGCCTTTTGGATAACAGAGAGCTGTCTGCAGATCAGAAGCCCACCTTGCTGCTGTCCTGACCCAGGATGGCGTAGCTCATAAACTGCTCAGCATCAACCTCCAGCTCGTTGGCATCCTGCAGAGACCCCTCCACACTCACCTCGTGAACCCCATCCTCACCTTTTCCTCTGCGCACAACCTTACGTACAATCTATCATATTCACACACATACATAACCACATACAGGAGGGTTGGTGAGGGTGATGGGGGGATGAGAGAGTATGGATAAGGCAGTGAAAAGACATAGTTTGTAAAATATAAAGACAGGTTTATGGAGAAAAAAAGTATTTTGGTTGGATTATGCATAGTTTAATATGATGAAGTGTGATGAATGCTGATGAACTCTGTAATGATTAATAGTTTGATAATCATTCTGTGTGTAAAAGATTGTTAGATTAACACTAATCCCAGGGAAACAAAACTTAAATGATAAAACAGGTTGAAGTGGCTGACCTTTTTTGTGATAATATTTCCATGTTCATCCGTAAACTGTTCTTCACTTATTTGCTCCCCGGGAAGATCTTCAACCTCATCACCCTGCAGATACAAAAGAATTTGTGAGCTCGTTTCTAACAAAGCCTAAACTACACTTCCATCTTTGTTTTGGAAAAGAAAATTAGCACTCAGTAAATTATAGACCTAAAGCATGTTAAAATAGCTGTCACTGCAGTGTAATTATGTGCACGCTTTAAATCCCTCTACTAATTGGGAACGCAGAGAAGCAGATGAACGACAGATGGGTAAGGGGTTGGAGGGCTGTTTGTGGAAGCATGTAAATCCAACAGTTTGAAACCACTGAACTCCCTAATATTTCTTAGTGACACTTTTAATTACAGTTCATGAGGTTCATAACAATACTGATATAGCCTTTAATAATTTGCAGCGTGTCTAAGCAGCTATTTATGAACTCAAAGAAATTCCTGCAGCCAGACAACCGAGCACTGAACAAGGGTCGGTCAAGCTTGTGTGTGTATTGTGCATAGTTTGAGATACAGTATAAAGAAAAGGTCAGAGAGCACATGAGACCAAAACATGTTGAGCCCAGATCATCTTGTTAGATCCATAATAGTAGAGGATAAATTTAGTTACATCCATTAATTTAGTTGATATTTACATAACAAATTAATTGACAAATAATCAGAAGGTTTTTTTTTATTGATATTGTTAGTGACTTAGTTGCTGCCACTTTGATCCAGCCAGCTCCAGTCCACAGCATTAATCCTGTTAAATCACTTACCCTTATTACCACTAACCTATTGTGTGTCACTCCTGCATTCAAACAAACAAAATTTCCTCTTCCTCTTTCTTTTCATGACTAGTTCCTTGCCAGTGAATAATTTATCTAAATTTCCGCTCATCTCTTCTCTGTCCCTTTTTTGTACCTTGAGGATGACTCTGCGGCGCACCACTCTTGTAGTGACGTTCTCTTCTTCATCAGCCACTCCCTCAACTTCACCGAGCTCATAGTCCAGCTGAGTGTGTATGTAGGTGAGAACAGAACGCACCGAGCCACTGGCTATGTGGAGGACATTCTGGCAGCTGATAACCAGGAAAGCCAGCAGCACGAAGCTGAAGAAGAGCTCAGTCACTAGGGCCCACATTGCCCCACTTTGATCCCCAGCAAATCAACAAAACCTGCTAACAACACACTGCTTCAGGCCCCTCTGCCTTTAGTGACTCCCGTTTTCTCATGCAACACTACTCTTAACTAAGAGAGAAGGTGACAGCTGCAGCCCTCTGCCTTTTGTCACTGATTCAATCAAACCAGTTGGTGTTTCAGCTCATGTCTGTCCTATGTTGGGGCAGTGGGCCCTTTCTCCAAGTCTACTCCTTCTCCTTCCCACTGTCAAGTCAGGAGTCAATGACAAATCCAGGCAAAAGCAATTTGGACCTCTTTCTATTTCTGACCATGTGATCCGTGGTCTTTAAATACCTCTGGCTACACATACTGTGGCTCTGCATGCTGTGGGGAGAGGACACAGATGCTTTTTCATGGCTTTTCTTGTATACGTGTCATTATTACAAATTATGCACAATACCCTATGATCCACATACCCTGGTTTGTGCATTTCTTCTTGATCTTAAAAAGATGATCACATTGTGTCACCATGCGGATCGTATTGCATGCTGCCTCTAAATTAGGTCAAAGGAAGCTCTTCAATCAACAATATAAGCAAGTACAAAGTCCAGAGCAGAAAAGATCTAAACACAATATTTTTCTCATGGCAGCGGTTGTCCTTTGCAGTGGGATGTGTGTGTGTGTGTTGTGCCAGGAATTTAACACATGGGAAGTGGACTGGGGTCATGTAACATGAGAGGGACAGTGAGAATACTAACTATATTTGGCTGGACATGCTGTTTGTGCCCATCTTGGGCTGCCTAAATGTTTGTGCCTTTTTGCGTTTGCTTGCTGTATGTTTCGAGAATCTACCACGAATTATCTAGTTTTGATTTGAAGTTTGACCTTTAGTAGCAGCAGCTGACCTCTTAATGATTAACATGGTGAAGCTTTTTACTGTATTAATATTTGAAACTATGAGACTCTTATCAACCTCAGTTTGCTGCTAAATCTAATCTAAGATGGTGATTATAAAAAATATACGAGCGTAGCATCATAATATTAAATGTGTCATTAACATCTATTTGGCATGCTGTGCTATGACATTGAGCCATAAAAAAAGTACAGTTCCACTAGTAACTGGTAGGTTAGTGTGCACTTATCAGTGTAATTCTGATTATTATTCAGTATGAAAGTTGTAGGGTAAGGTTGCTGTCTTTGTATGATGTCAGATTCAACTTTCTGAATCTGACAAATAATTCCTTATTAAGAGCATGCATTCCTTTTGTTTTGCATGGGAGGAGAAACACGCTCACCTGGCCCTTCAGGCGCATGTCGTCCCAGGCCCTCAGTTCTGATACCCTGTGTGGGAAGCCTAAACCCTTGTCAAATGGCTGGGTACCTCTGAAGTGCCCCCGTAAGATCTCTGAGTGTCCCATGTCCCTCACAGGTTGAAGCAAGGCCTCCTGGGACACTTGGGACTGGTTTTCGTCCACAGCGTTACATACTGATGACATCATGGTGCCCATGGCCTGCCTGGCTTTTGGTTTACTGGTCACCCAGGCCTGAGTAGGATCAGTGACAGGTATCCACCCTGGACCTGTCTGTTCCTGCAGGTAGGAAAGGAAAGACCCTCCACCACCTCCATTTCCACCATTGCCCGACCTTAAAGGAAAGAACGGATGGAGGTAGCATATACACTACACATGTTGTGAAAAAGTAAAATCATTTTCAGAACCACTTGTGATCACTTTCTCATCACAAATTTTTTAAGGCAACTCTATTTTACACTGGAATTTTCTGACATGCAATTGAGTTAAATGGGATGTAAGCACATATTTATTTGTTTTGCTAATGGAATTGTGACTTTGCACTTTCACCTGAGAAGGAGACAGAGGTCTGACTCACCTGTCTCCATTCCGATCTGCAACACAGCTGAGACCAGGTGACTCGCTTAGCCGAGCATACACCCTTTGCTGTCCTGCAACAAGAGAAAGCCCTTCCTCTGAGCCTGTCCCTCCTCCTCTTCCTCCTCCTCCAGCTCCATCACCACCAGTTGTACTGGTGAGTGCTGATGCCTCCGAACTTGCCTCTGACCCCTGACCGTTGTTCAGCCCATTAAGATTGATTCCGGCGATGGTGCCCCCAAGTGAGGCTGGCGTGGCAGTGCTGAGCGAGTCAACCCCCATCTCTGAGTCATCTTCGGGCAGCTCAATAGAGCTACTCAGCACCCCAGCCCCTCCGCTGGTGGCACTGGCCTGACTAGCTGGCCGCCCCAGACTTCCATACGGCAGCCCCAGCAGCCCTTCTGAATCATCAGCGTTACTGCACTCCAGTGAGGAGTCCTCAACAGGCACCAGGGATGGGCTGGTGCCTGAGGGCCAAATCTGCACATCAGACATCTCCATCAGGGTGTCTTCTTCTGTAGTGGCCATGGGTGCACAGTCCAGACTGGAGACTTCCTGCCAATAAGGCTCAGTCCCCAGCGGAGAGGGCAGGCTGTACTGCATGGAGGCTGGTGACAGAAGCTCATCCTGCGCGAGCCCATAACCTAGAGCGAGACAGAAAGAGGCACGCTGACACCCGGCCCCCCACCTCGCTCCCCACCTCACCCCCACAGCACCGGGACCACAGAAAAGGGGAAGTGCCCCTGCCCACGAGCTGGCTATCTAGGGGGGAGTAGAGGAAGCTGAAGGGACAAATAGGAGATGATTTGGGAGGGAGACAGAGGAGGGCCAAGACAATAGAAGCTGAAATAAAGGTGCAAAGAGCTTAGGACAAGAGAGCAAGTGCGGCTTTTAAAAGAAGGATTGTCAAGCTTGATCAGCTAGCGCTGATGGTGGGAGCAGCAGCAGTAGCAGCAACAGACACAACCCAATGGACAGAGAGACTGACACTGAAGTGTGAGCCAAGACGTGGCTGATGCTGCTCTGCTGGCCGCCACCTGCAGGAAGACAGACAGGAATTACTGCCTCTGCTCCCATCCTGGGGTGTGACACACTAGGTCACACAAACACATGCCATAAACACACTCTTTCACTTTGTTTTATATAATCAAACACGCACGCATGCATGCACGCGGACGCACGCAGACACACACACACACACACACACACACACAAACACATGCATGCATTCAAACCCACTCTAGAACAGGCAGGTTAGTGGTTTTGTCAGGCTGGATTGCATGCATGCCGGCAATCTCATTGTCCCTTCACAGTGCACGCAAACACACGCACACACACACAAACATACACACAGGCTCATTCCACACAACTGCTTGCTCTCTCACGTACACATATTTATTAGAATGCATTCAATAAAACACAGTTATACAAACACATAACCTATAGTAGTCCTGATACGTGTGCAAACACATACAGTATTCCTTTTCCTTCTGTTCTGAACATCACATGGTTCCTGCCTCAATCGAAAATGTGAATTAGTATTTCAGGTGCGATAATATAAATTGGTAAAAAAGCACATTGTTAATGCGCTGTGGACTCAGGTCACTCCTACAAGTGTTTTGCCAACATTCTTGAAAAATCTTTTCTAGTTCGTTTCCTAAATATAGGCAGACCTGGCACAATAGAGCACATTGTCACAGCAGCAGGATTCTCTTTCAATGGAGAAAAGAATGGATTCAAGATTCTCTTTTATTCTAAAAATGACCAATTGCCAGGATTATTAGGTGAATAGTTCATGTAGAGTTTGTTGAATAGCAATGCAGGTAAAGCAATAAGTGGTACTATGACTCTAACAGAACAGGTCTTAATAGCAAAAAGTATATTACTCAGAGCTTCAAATGGGAGATGTGGTGCTCGGCATAAAGTTTGTAGATAATAACAAGAAGAGGAGGCAAGTAGGGGGGAGAGAGAGGTTGACTGTACTGTATGTGTATACTTTATACATGTTGAGAAAACTTTGCAGGGAGCAACTTGATACACAGTTGGCAGTACTAGTGTTGGCTATTGCTGAGCATGTAAGAGATATTTGACATGCAGCCAAAAAAGAACTCTGGTCCCACTTTCTTTTCAGTACTTGTTTATCTATCACTGTCATTTTAAATCAAAGTAATATAAACTGTTGTAAATATAGCTATTAGCTAATATATTATTATAAAGTTCTAACCTGCACTGAAATTTATGGAATTCCTCTTTATAATACGGATTATTTATTGATGAATGAGTTTGTCAGCCCTCTCGCTTCATTGTAGAAGATGAAATAATGAAAACACAAAGAAAGAAATGAATTAAATGGGTGAGTGTGAAAAATGTGGTTGTCATTGCCTGAACCCCCGAACGAAAGACATAAATTAATTTAAGCAGTGAAGCTCATGTAAAAATACACACATTCTGACCACTTCATCATAAAGAAATACATACATCCTGCCCATTAACCCATGTATACGGAAGACAGTACAATTACAGTACACATTATACAACTTAAACACACATAAAGATGCTCATACTCATACTAACTGATGAGTTTACATTCAACAATAAAAAGACTTACAATAAAGATAAGAAAAATATCAAATTGATTCAAACAACACTTACAAAGAAATTAAAAACACGTATTTCCCACAAAAAACTTTTGAATAGAACCAGTAAAATACAAAACAACCACAACATTCATACAGAGCTGACACAAGTTACAGTTCACAAAAAAAAGGTCAGTTGCCCTTTGTTAACCCCTCAACAGCCTGAGGAGGAACAGAGACAGACCAAGTAGAGTCATTCTTGGTAAACATGCCATGCAAAGACACATGTCTGTCGGTCAAGCAGCAGTAGGTGCCAATGGAGTGTGTGAGTCCTCATCTCCAGCAAGCCAGCGTTAATTCTACCCCTTTTTCCAGTGTCCCCATGCAAGAACAGTGAAAGTCAACTTTATGCACATGCTAAAAGGCACGAGGGTAGGGAAAGTAAGGATGGTAAAAGAGGGGTAGAACAGATTTTTTCTAAAGACAAAGGGCAGCAAGAGAGAAAGATATAAAATATAAAAATACTTTGATGAGCACAGACAGAAAAAGTGAGAGAGCGAGGGTCACCTCCCCCATCCCAGTGGCTGCTGAGTACACAGTGTGCGTGAGGGGTATCAGTGGAAGAGTGGACACTTAAATAGGTGGGGTTTTCAAGAGCACACAAAAAAAGAAGATGCACGACCAGTCGAAAAAAATAATAATGCAGGTCAGAGGTCAAGATGAGGTGGCATGACGTCAGAGTTCGGAGAGGAGTGAGAAGGAGGAAGAGTAGGGCATATAGGCTGCAGATGACATGTCCAGAGAAACACAGAGAGAGGGACAGTTTCACAGGGAATGATAACAAGGCTCCTAAAAGGACATTCAGTGCACCAACATTTGCCCTGAAGAGACTCAAACTACTACCCATGCAACCACAGGCAGACAGAATTTTAATAACTTACAAAATATAAAGGAAGAGGACTTATTCTGCCATCATCTACTGTATATATTTTATTTTCTAACCAGGAAATAATCTTGAGGAAAATATAATGTGCTGCTACATACAGTAACGGTGGCACTATAGAGCTAAGGAAAACTAAAGGAAAACATCTTTTTTCAGCTCAAGATAGATCAAGGTTAAATATTAAATGCTGCAGTACATCACGTTCCTCTACATTAACCAATTTTCTTATTGTTTTTTTTTTTAAACATCTAGGCCTGACCCTGTCTTAAAAAAACAATTTTGTAATTTTTAGAAACACATATTTTCTCTTAAGGTCAAGAGTTGGATAAGATGCCACTTTTCTACATTCCTTTCTGCTCTTTCTTGCCTTGTACCTCACTTATTATTCGCTTTGGATAAAAGGATCTGCTGAATTACTAAATATAAATGTAAATATGCTGCCTCTAGTGTCCAGTTGTCTAAGTATTAAGACTGCACAGAAAACAAAAACACAAAATCCAAAGAGTAAAAATAAAAAGTGGACAATTTACAATTTACAATGGACAGTTTCTTTGCATTAGAACTTCTTGCCAAGAAACAATATTCAGAGTTTCAGAGTTTCAATATGCCACCATATTGTAGCAAAGAAACATCAAAGCAGAAATGGCCTTTGTGAGACAGATAGACAGACAAGACAGATACACTATTATCAGATTCACTGCAGCTGTGATCTGAGTGTCTCCCTTTTCAGCCTTTGACCCTCATGGCTGCATGTATATGCATTGTTAGATCTATGATTATTGCTCCAGTTTTGAGAGTCAGGCTGATCCATCACATTGATCCAGTAAAAACTAAAGCAAACACAACTCCAAAGGTGAAAATGGAGTCAATATGATGTACTGTAGGCTAGTGGTCACCAATGTTTTAAGCCAAGATATTTTGTGTTTAAATATAAGTCGAGCTCTACCATTAAAAAATGTAATAAATAAAACCAAATCCTGCTGCTTTTTTTCTTTTATGTTATTCAAATTAAAATACGAACCTGCAGTTTAACTAGTTAATAATTCACATTGAATTGTGTGCCATGTCACAACAGAAAAAAACAACTACAAAATGACATGGTTGTGACTCCAAACTGTCACAACCAACTAAAAAATGCAGTATGGCTGATTACAACTCTTACGGTATTTAAATGTGTCCGATTCTGATTATATGAGAGTTAAAGAAGATAAGGGTAAGTATTAGACTGTACCCAAACCCAAAGATATCATCAGAGTTACTTCGGTCCAAAAATAAAGAGTAAGGTAATAGAACTTCAAATACAGACCCATGAGTAGTGCAAAAGAGTCCAAAAGAAAACACTGATATCATCTTATCGGAACCTCTCTATCTCTGATAAGAACCATATAATATAGAATTATACCGGACCGTATACACATTAAATACCTGGATGGTTTTCTAGTTGGCACTACTACAAATCCTGTTAACAAACGAAACTCCAAATACACAGCCTAATGGAGTTTCTCCATGCCACTCGACTGTAAGCGTCACAGTGATAACAATCTCAAGGTTGGCGACTAGGGTCTGTATGTTTGAAGGAACCCATGAGAAGAAAGACTAAAAAACTGAGGACTGACAATTGTTAAGAAGACCAGCTATGTGAGACTATATTTATCTATGTGGTTTGATCATGTATGACAAAGTGCAGCTTAACAGACAAAGGATCAAGTTAAATCCCTCTAAATATGAAATGTGAAGTTTATATTGATTATATATTTAAAATATTTAAAAACATCTATTTAAAATTGAAACATATAAGCAGACTAATCTCATTATAGAAAATTGACAACTAATCAACAATAAGAACACTATGTAAAATAATAGAACTAACTTGAATGTTGTGCTCCATGGATCCTAAGAAAAGGCTCTTGCAAAATCTGGAGCTCAAATACTCCCCTGAAGGATTGTCTGCAAAACCATTGCTCCCAAACAGTCACTATTTATTCATCATTATCTGCATACTTCACTGCATTTATCTATTACCTTCCATTACAGTAAATAACTCCAGTATACTATGTGTAATCAAAGGCACCATAGAGTCTGTAGTACAGTAGGAGTGTCCTGAGTCCCTCTGCATGTTGTTGAGGCAAATTCCTGCAAAAGTTTGATGCTTGTGGCAGCTTTCATACACAAAGCATCATGGGGAATAAATAAGAAAGACAGAGAGAGTTGTGAGGGAAGCAAAACTTCCCTTTGGCATCAATATTCCGGAGAGAGAGGATGTTCGTTTATTGGAATAGTGGCTCAGATTTGAGACAAATAGGACATGGGGAAGGGGCTGCATTGTGGGATGGGGGAAGAAGACTTACCATTGATCATACCAGGGGAGAGGTGGTCTCTCTCATTGTGCCGACGTCTGCTGAGATCACGGGAGTCTTGTTTCACAGGCTGAGGTTGCTGGCCCTCCAACATGTTCACAATGTCCATACGGTCAATATTCTTCAAAGCTGTGTACAAGCTCTCCACTGCAATAAAGACACATGATGTAGGGGAACAAGCAGACAAGGAAAAAGAGAAGCAGGGGAAGGGTTCCCAGGACAAACAGTGATGAAGTTACCACAGCAATTTGACGCTAACTGAATTCTAGCAGCAGAAACACAATGAATATGTAGGGATGACAGAAATTCAATCACTCACTCTTGGCCCTCTTGCCCTCACGGGTGGCCCAGAGGTTGAGTAGTGCAGAGCTCTGCTCCAGCAGGGAGTTTGGATTCTCCACACGAATCTTGTTGATGTCATCCACACTGAGCTGAAGCTCGCGAGCCAACTCTGTTAAGGAAATGAAAGAGAAGATCCAATAAGCAAAGCAAATATTTATATAATTTAGCTGTAAGTCAAACGTTGTATGTTCACAGTTTTGTTCTTGAAACGGTGCATTACTTCACAGTAGCTCTAAGCAGAAGCGAAAGATTCAGCCTGTAAAATCGCAATTGGTTTTGGGAGTAAAATGGAAAATAATTTGTTTCGTTGGCTTCCTGCCATGTTGTCTAATCAATAGTGAGTTAAGCAAGCTTGTCAAACATAAGGTCAGCATGGATGGTTTACAGCGCAAAACATATTCAGTAGGCTTATGTTTACCTACCAGCCCAACTCAGTCCCAATTGTTCTGCGATAACAGCCATCTTCAGCTCTGTCCTCTCCATGGCACTCATGGTTGCTGCAGAGACAATTGCACAAGTGGAACTGTATCATCTATATATATTTATTATATTAAATAGTCATATGAATGTAAGAATGTATAATCATTTTCAAATGTGAGGCTTAGAGCCCCCTACCCATTGCAGGTTCATTTAGGGCACTGTATCTTTCTCTTAAAGCCAGCGGTGTCAGAGTTCGTCTCCGATCTTCACTCCCAACAATCTGCCAGTTGCAAACAAATGCCAATGAAGTTAAAAATTTAGAAAAAGTACTGTAATTTAATAACGTACAATACAATATGTGTCTAAGCTAACTTTGAGATGTTTACCTTTATGCATGGAGGCATGGCAATGTTGAGGTTACAGAGCACATGTTGGCTGTCCTCATACTTAGTGGACTTGCGCAGGAAAGACAGAAATCCAGTGGGCTCTTTACTACTGTCTCGCACCTTAGACACACACAGAAGCAGAGAAGTGGAGACACACTCATACTGTATGCAGTGGAAATGTAATGATAAACAGAGATTAGTAAAAGAAAGTGTAATGGTTATACTTTAACAGAGACAGGGAGGCGGTTATCTCTGAAGGCCTGGAAGCTGAAGCAGCGAGGCTGCTGGGTGGCCTTCCTCACTGGCACAAGGTTTCCTGAACACTCCAGGTGAAGTGGCATTCCCTCCATCACCTAAAAGACATGACATAAGCATAAGACAAAGTGAAAAGAATTTCTATTAGAAGCACACAGCATGGCCCCAGTAGGACTTGTTTCCTAATGTCTCATTTAAGAAGCTTCAAGGAAAGGATCTCAGGTGTTTGAATGTGGTTTTAAAACACTTTGAAACACAAAAAAAGTATTTTTTCTGTGGACTGACCTCTATGTCCCTGCTGCGAGCCACCTCTGTGAAGTTCTCATGTTGCTCTAGCGTTTTATCCATCTTATCATCAGTCATGCAGTAGCAGCGCAGACGACCCTCTCGAAGCTCATTCATCTTTGCAAACACTACAAACTTGGCCATGTACGGTACAGCTGATAGCTCCCTGTAGAGCTGGTTGGCAAAGGACACGGCCTCAGCTGTCCGAGGACAGTCTGCGAGCCAGAATCTAAGAAGAGACAATGCCACGTTATCACAGCATTATGCTTTAGTTTGTCTGTCCTTTGTCTTTTATAAGCACAGCCAAACTGCTTGTCAGATTGATTTTGGAAGGCAAAGACTTCCATTGGCCTTATGATCTGATGACTGATACATTGTTGAATGTGTTGCCAACTGAACTTACCGTGCTGAAACATTGGTTGTAAAACTGGCACAGTCATTAGCATACATAAGCTTGGTGGTGCCAGTAATGTCCTCCCACTGGGCTGGGGCTGTGCCACCTGCAAATTGCACAGGATGATGTTAACCTTAATTCTTAACAGTCATAACATATAAGTTTAATTGCGACAAATGAAAACAAAAAACGTTGATCCTACTATGCCTCTGACATCTTTAACTGCTGCAAATCAGCAGTTTCCCTCATAAACTTTTCCTTGCAATGGAAAAAACACTGCTCCAGTAAGCACAAACACACAGGGTCAGGTCATGTAGTACCTATGACAGAGCATAGCAGACGAAGACTGGTGGTGTCGCCCTCTCCAGAGTCTCGGGGGCTCTCCCTCCAGGACGGAGGCAAGGGTATGCGCAGGCCAATGGGTCGGTGAAACTTGCGCCGGCGAGGCTCCACAGTGACCACGGGGCTAAAGTTTGCCTGATTACCAAGCAGCTTTGCAACCAGCTCATCTGGCACTGGCTGAGCCTGAGGTCAAAGTAAATGTTGTAGAGAGAGGGGTGTGTAACATGGACACAGGTTTGATGGTATGATGGAAAAAAGGAATTTAAACAAAAGAAAAACAACATATATGCAAGCAACAAAGATTTTAAAAAGATGTTGGGATAATAGGATGGTATGTAGAATAAGAAAAAAAGAGCGTTATAGATAAGGGGGCAATGGATATGGAAAAAGTTAAAGAGAGGGCAACCAAATAAGGAAAAATTAAAGGTGAAGAGAAAAAGAGAGAAAAGTTCAGAGTAATTAAAATACCTTACAGTTGTAACAATACATTGGAACAAAACAATAGCAACACAAATTGGTTCTAGGACTTAGTACCTTTTTTATTATTGTGAAACGTAACAATGTGTGTTAACATGAAGGTTTTACAATCATTAATACAATATGGATATTGAAGAAAAAAGGCACTGCGGGTTTCTCAAGGCCATTCACTACATAAAACAACATTTCATTTAAATAGATGTGCTCCAAAACATGATACAATTACTAAAATAAAAGTTTAAGGAAATTCTAAAAGTCATAACCATGTCTACTTTACTTGCATAAAGTTATATTCACAGTTGTCATTACAGCAAGTGTGATAGCATGTTAATTTACAAGACATATTTAGCTTGTCATGAATTCATTGATGTATCAAAAGGACAACTGTTGGACCATAACATCCAATAGAGGGTCCAGTCATACTGTGTATACCTTTGATTTAAATTAAACACATGTTGGTCTTGGGTTTTACACATTTCTATCTGATAATTAAATGTCACTGGCTTAGTTGCTGGTTAAATATTTCTATTTTATTTTGTATTTATTTTTTACAGGTTGTAAACAACAGGAATTTATGTAATCAGTTTTGAAATGGAGGAAGAAAGAAAGAACACAATGCAAAACAGCAAGCATGGGTATATTTGATGTATCAAAATGAATTCAAATGCAAATGTATATCCATATAAATTGCCCATATTAATGCAAGAAATATACTGACACTGGAGGAAGACAATATGACTTTTAATATATATTATTAGAAATTGAAATGGATTAAATAAAAAGTATTACTTACAGCTAACAATCCAGTAAAATTGTATAATTAAATTAATTTAATCCATTTTAACAGAATACTTAGGCAGGACATTGGATATTGTGGGTCAAGTGAATGTTTGTGTAAAGAAAACTGGTTTGATTTGATAAAACAGGCAGAAAGATGAGATTGTTGAAAAACATGCTCCTTTCATATGATTCTTAATAAATTCTTAGAATTACGTCTTCATTAAACATTTGCTGAATAAATGACTGTAATAAAGAATGCCAACAATATTTCCTCTTGTCTTTGGTATAAATATTTGTGAAAGCCTCAAGGAGGCCAAAGCTTCTACAAAAGCTGAGATTGCAAAAAATAAAATGTTTCATCACAACATTTGACTAGCTCTACCCTTTCTCAAATTAGTGTGTTAAATAGACTAAATATAGGGTTTTTGGCAGTGACATAAATACATTAGTCAGAAAGACATAACTGAAGATAAAACAAACAATAGCATATCAGCACTAAATCAGCAATCCATAGTTGTATAAAGGTGCCAAGTGCATGCAGTTTGTAAGTAAAAAGGTGAAAAGGTCCTCTAAAAATATGACAAGCAAAATAACAAAATCAGGAAACAAGTGCTGATGTGATCCAATCATTCCATCATCATTCAAAGCACATACAACATGCTTTTGTTCAGGCAACTCAGGCATTAACGATTCTGTCTTTCTTCTCCTTCCTTCTCCTCATCGTCCCATCTCACCTGCAAGCCCAGGCGGACTCGTTTGGTGACTGCCGTCTCAGGAAATGTGGCCTGGACCATCGGTACCAGTTTACTTGTCAGTGAACCTCCTTCTGGACCAATCAGGTCGCTCTCTTGCTGGATTCGTGATACAACAGCAAAGTAAAGGGGGAAGTCGGTAGAGATGATGCGCCGGATTCGCTTTTTCCTGAGCTCCTCTTGACTTTCTAAGTCTAGAGAGAGGAGAGGTGGTTACATTTCTTCAGAAGCGATGCCACCAAGTTACTGTTTGAATGTCAGCTTGAGATTGAGCATGATGTATGTAAATTCGTACCCTCATCCATCCCATTGAGGATTGTTTCTAGCACATCGTCACCATAGCGATTGCGATGCTCTTTCCAGACTGACCCGTTCTCACTCCTGAGAACCACAAGTTCCCGGTCACCATGACCCAGAGCAGCAAAGTGGGGTATTTCCACTATCACTGGTCTGCAACATGACACACATGTAATCACACATAAACAAATGTGAATTACATATATAAAATATATAATTAAATATTAATATATTAAATATATAAAAATAATTTTAAAAAATGACTTTTGCTTTATCAGTATGCAAGTTGAAGTAAAAAATACAAAAACACATTTGAAATGTGATCATTTGCCTACTATTGTTGAACAAAAGAAAACAATTACAGCTGCCTACAAGAGAAATCTTTAATTTGCTTCCTCACCCTAGGAACTGCATGCCAGCTGGACCCAGGGAGATGATCCTGCTGGCCAGCCCTTCTCCCTCCACCAGTGGAGGTGGGTTGGTCAGCTTCTGGGGCTTCACAAGGCGGCAGGTGATGCGGGTTGGAGCTGCACAGGTACGTGGAGGAATGATGACACGCAGACCATTATGTCTGCTGCCTCGCATTGAGCCACCTCGAGCATCCACCATAAAACTGACTAAGAACCTGGTATTGGACAAAGACTATGTATTTAGCCTGTAGAACAGACATCAAAGTTTTCTTATTTTCATATAATTGCCATGCTGACCCTGTGTGAATGGGACTAGCCACTGGGCTGACGTTGTCTGATGTCTCAGTGGCTGGGCTGCTGGGAATCAGTGAGTCCTCATCATACTCTTTGGGCAGTGGAAGTGGAGTGTGTTGCTACAACAGACAATAAGACAAGCTGTTCATAACATGTGGTTTAGCATAATGTTGAAACCAAAAGTGTGTTACTATCACACTATCACCTGTTTAATAGAGAGGACATGGAGAAGACTGTGATGAAAGATTTTGCCTCTGTGCTCATTTTAAGTGACGTCCCAGTGATATCATTTTGAAACTAAAATATTTGCATTGGCTTGTACTGTATGCTTTTAAAAAAAGTTCACTTATTTAATAAAGACAATGAGATACAGCTAAAATGTGAAAAGTGAATCATAAGTAAACGAGACACTCGCCATCTTTAATGACATCACCTGCAGTGTTTTTACATTTTAAACCGTACAGTGTGAAAGTGTGGTTAGTTTATCCTGTGCTGCTTGACCATTCTTCATTATAAGTCTCCTCTAGTACCTAATTCCTTGAATGACTCTTTCCACTTTGCAGCTCTATACAGTACCTGGTCTATCTCATGGTCTTTCAGCAAGACAGTCTCTGGAGAGACACGGGGGATCCTGGGAATGGCTGGTGAGTAATTTCTGTTGAGTAAAAAGAAAAAACAATTCAGAATTTGGACGTTTCTTTACATCTCACCTCTTCCCAAGTGCTGATCCTAGTGTTTAGTAAGTGTCAAAAGTGAACCGCCCACTATCTATCCATCTACAGTATGATTGTGTGGCTACCAGCTTGGCTCTCTTCCCAAATACCCAGCCCAGCCCCCCTTACGCTGTGCCCAGCCCTCTATCGTACTCCAGTGATTTCTTGGGGAAGAGGAAATCGTCATCATGGTCTTTCATGTCATCGATCTTCATGTACCTGGCCCCTTCTGTCCCCATGAGCTCCTCTCCTTCAGAGAACAACATGCCAAAGAGAGCGAACAGATGGTGGTCAGGTTGGTGAAATAGCACAAGAGAAAGAGAAAAAAGAAAAGAATGAGATTGTTAACCAGTGGTTAGAAGAATTAGACAACACCCAGGATTCAGGTGATGGTTCTTTGATTAGGTGGAATGAGATATTGGTGGCAATATTTTGTACACTGACCTTCTTACTGCTAGTTTTCTGCTAGTAGCAAAAAATGAAATGGAGCAACTTTTTACAAAACAGCAGAAACACTTCAAATATAGGGCACAAGGACAGGAACAATACAACAGGTCACTCTAATCAGCTGCTACTTCAGGCTGCTGAGTTCAACACTTCTGATTCAGAACTCCAAACTACATAAAAAAATAACAGGACGTCTTAATGAATTTAGTCTATGGTTCATCTCTATGCAAAGCTTGCATCAGCATAATCTCATCAACTGCCTCTGAATGGTGTATGAGAAGATGTGCTGTTAAATTATCAGGGGACTAAATATCAAGACATAATGTCCTCTGACGTGGTGTTGGTGCAAAGTTCACAAATTAAATGTTACTGCAATAAGTTATCTTTTGTACCACTTGAGGGCAGCAGAAACAAGCTGTGAGCTGACATAACTTTAAGCTGACAGTGTATACTTGTTAAAAAACATTTGCTTATTAGGTCTATTTTCACTTTCTAATAACAATTGAGGAAAATGTCAGACACCATAGCTACTAACTACTAAACTATGTTAACAAGCTAGTCCTGCAAGCTAACTTTAGCATTTTAATACAACACCAGTTTACGTGGCATGAAAAAAGTTTTGGCACATGACTGACACCACAATGTAGACAGATTCCACATTAGACAAACGCATTAAAGCAGTGACTTTATTAAGATGCTAAGACAACCCCACTATGCATTTGTTTCTTTTCTGATTTGAAATTGATGACAATGGATCAAATAATTTTTTTGAATGGTGTGAGATAACTTCTGTCATAACATGGAGGAAAAAAAACACCTGGAGAGTTAGAAAATGAAGGTGATAGGGCAGGAACATTTAAAAGTTACATGGGTGCTATGGGTGCATGCGAGACATCAGAGCAACCATCACTGTGAACACCACTACAGAGGGACTGAGAGAAAGAGAGGCTCAGGGAGATAAAGATGTAGAGAGCTTGAAATGGAGCCACAAACTTTATTACAGCCACCTATGAATGCCGCGCAAAGAAGGAAAGAGACGTTCATACCTAATGTTAGCTGTGCAATTCCTAAAAAAGGGGCAAAAGGTAAAAAAAGAATTGGGGAAAAATTTTGGTGACCAGTTTAAACATTAAAAATTTAAAAAAAATCCTAAAAAACTTTATCTAACAGTATATTACACATTGTTTCCTAATGATTTATATGATTTATAATCATAATAGTGTTCTACCTTCATCCTCAGACACATCTAGTATTTCATCCACTGTCTCTGGGAAACTCATACGATGTTTCTCTGTGGTGGTCTGCAGAGCACACAAAAAGGAGGAATCAATCATAAACAGGACATCAAGAAAGAGAAGATTCCTTATGACTTATCATGCCACATAATGCCAGGGCATGGTCGTGTTTCTAAACTTCTCACCATGGAAACAGTCTCTTCAGTGACAAGCTTAAGGACGTCAATCACAGAGATGTAACCCAACCTCTTAGCAATGGCCAGAGCTGAAGTACCATTCTTAAAGACAGAGAAGAGCAGATGGGGGATCAGACAACTAAAACCAGCTTTTTAATGAATTTAAGGGAATACAAGGTTCACATTCATGCTCACTGTAGTGGTCTCGTTGGGCTGGGCTCCATGCTTTAACAACAGTGTCACAATATCTGTGTGCCCTTGTTGAGCTGCCTGGTGCAAAGGAGTGTAACCGAGCTGGAATAGAGACAAATGATAAGACAAAACAAGCAATATGTCAGCTTGAGTTCTCAAAGTGTAGTTTGTTTCAAGAAAACAAATGATTACTCGATATTGATAATAATCATTAGTTATAGCCCCATATGTGACCTTATCTCTCAGCCAACTTGCTGGGAAATTAAATATAAATGTACACGCACTAGTTTCAAACTACAGGAGTTACTGGAACTGTTTCTGTAATTACCAGCAAATCACATTTTCACACATGTGTACTCCCATATGTGCAAAAGTCTCTGCACATCATATAAACAAAATTTGAAAATACATCCATTCTGAGCTTCATGTGTTTGTTCATTATAATAGAAATAAACACAAATGTCTCTTCCAATAAACAAGAGGGAGCCACTCACCCTTGTTTTGCTGTTGACATTAGCCTGTTGCTGCAGGAGGAACTTCACCATTTTGATATTGCCATAGTGACAGGCGACATGCAGAGGGGTGTAACCCATCTGAGAGGAGAGACAAAAATAATAAAAAGTTAAAAACAGAAAATCACACCATTGATTCTAATAGAGGCCCGAAAAAGGTCTTACACGTGTGGCAGCATAGACTGAGGCTCCCTGCTTCACCAAGATATCAGCAATGCCAACGTGTCCTTCCTGTGCAACCAGATGGAGTGGGGTTAATCCACTCTGTAGGCAACAAAAGTCATAGGACAAATGTCAAATACACTCCTCACAGCACACATATACTGTGCCGATTTCAATCATTCATTGTTGATGCGGTTCTCACCTTGTTGCCAAGGTTGACGTTGGCCTGTTTGGAGATGAGCAAGGAGACCATGTCAGGCCTTCCTTCCTGCGAGGCAAGGTGGAGAGGGGTGACTCCCTGCAGGGACTCAGCATTGGCCGAAGCACCATACTGCAGCAGGCTGTTAGCTACCTCCACTTGGTTCTGCTTGGATGCTATGTGGAGTGCAGTGTAGCCATTCTGGAGCCCAGCCAAGAGTAGAGGTCAGAAAAACAAAATATGATTTATCTAAAATTTCAGTCAGGGTTAACAGTATGTGGATTTGTGTTTGTTCTTTTACCCTGGCTGCACTATGAGGTGACCCTCCCTTGCTGACAAGCAAGTTCACAACATCCAGGTTGTTGTGATGGACGGCAACATGCAGGGGAGTCAGACCATTCTGCAAAAACAAAAACAAAACTTCATCAGCATAACATACATTTTTGTTTTTCTTAATCCTTCTTCCTCTATATTGTTTCCAAGCCATGTATGCTTTTATTACTTTGCCTGCTGCATTAGGGTTGGCTCCTCTCTCCAACAACAGCTCTGCTACATCCACCTTTCCATATTTGGAGGCTACATGGAGCGGAGTGAATCCTTTCTACAAAGACAAACAGGAATTTGGTCACAGTATTAGGATCATTTAGTGTATACAAAGTCCACATCAGACTAATGTTAATTGGCATGAGTTAGAACATGCAGAATGGCTGCAGTACCTTGGTCATCTTGGTCTGCTGAGCTTCCATGTCCAGTAAGATGCGCACAGTTTGTACATGACCTTCCCTGGCAGCGATGTGCAGCGGCGTGTGGCCTGCTGTAGTAGTGGAGTTGGGGTTTGCTTTGTGGTCCAGCAGCAGCTTCACAAGCTCTTTGTGGCCCATTCGAGCAGCACAATGCAAAGGTGTTTGGTCATCCTAGTCAAGAGATGGGAGAGTTTTTATGAAGCGTAAAATAACAAAAATCTAAAAAGAAAAAAAAATGAATGAATCTTTACGTGATTATGTGTTCTCTACCTTGGCCTTGCCGTCCACTTGTGCTGCATTCTGTAATAAAAACTCTGCCACCTCATAGTGTCCTGCCCGAGATGCCATATGGAGAGGAGTCTCTACTTTCTGCTCAAACACAGATAGACAAGCCACATACTCAGAGTCAATGCTTTAACAAAAACACTGACAAAAACTTAAGAGTTCAAATGGGAACTCACCACATTGGAGGCACTGGGGGAAGCTCCTTTCTGCAGCAGGATCTTCACAATGTTGAGATGACCCATAAATGATGCCACATGTAAGGGCGTCAGGCCGGACTGTTTAAAAGTAAACCAACAAAAATCCAATTAAATAATTTTAATTTGAACCCTGTAAGACCTAAACAGTATTTTAATAATAATATCCATTTTAATTTAGTTTATTTCCTGCTGATCCCTCACCTCAGTCACAGCCTCTAATGATGCAGAGTGTTTTAGCAGGAGATCCATCACACGCATGTGGTTCTTTTTACAAGCAATATGCAAAGGAGTGAAGCCATTCTGTAAAAACAAAGAAACAATTATTTTCACTAAAAAAGCAAAAAACAACTTTGCTTTGTTAGAAATAATAATGATGTTAGTGTTCATGTGTTTGAATCTTACAAGTGCCCGAGAGTTGGGTTTGGCCCCTTTGTCCAGCAGTACTTTGGCCATGCGGTGATGACCACAGTGTGCCGCCACATGCAGAGGGGTAAGGTGGTCCAGTGTAATGTCATCAATCTCGGCATTGTACTGCAGAAGCTGCTTGACGCAATCCATGTGGTCCCCCTGTGCTGCCATGTGGATCGGAGACAGACCATTCTACAAAAAACAAAAAAAAACAAAAAAAACCCCTCTAATTTCTTGCAAAACAGGAACCCATTTTTTAAAAAAATAAACAAAGCAAGAAGCAACAGCAACATGACTGCATTGTTTAGTTTGGCTAGTTGATCACATTTCCTTAATTTTACTCAGTTTAATTTAATTAGACTTAAATAATTTTCTTTACTTTATTATTTATTTTTATTTTTAATATTTTGCCTTAGTCTTTGCTTGTATAGGCGCCCCGTGGTCCAACAAGATCTCTATAATCCTGACATGACCATTTCTGGCTGCACAGTGCAGGGGAGTCAGTTCATCCTGGAGAGAGAGATGATGCATTTTAAAAGAAATACAGTAAAGGAATAAACAGTTTTGGGAAACAGTAGGATAGATGGGTGATGCACCTTGGTCTTGGCATCAATCTGTGCCCCTCTATCCAGAAGGAGTCGGACCATGATCACATTCCCTCGTCTTGATGCAATGTGCAGAGGAGTGATGCCGTTCTGTAAAGAGACAAAAGCACTTGGACATACTGCACATACAAACACCTAAAAGGACAGACAAGTTATCAACCTTCCATTAACATTTATTACTCCCTACCTTTGGGGTGAAGTTGACATTGGCTCCTCTATTGAGCAACAGTTGAGCTACATTCAAGTTTTCATAGTGTGCAGCAATGTGAAGGGGTGTGAATCCAGTCTGCAGGGACACATCAGGGTGGATATTTGTCACTTTCATGACCTTTGTATTTTAGAAACTCAAAAACAAATCAAGCAAACAACAGCAAACACAGACGTCCTTGCTTACTGTACATAACCATATACATCACATACACCCCGCACACCTTGCTGAGTACATCAGGATTGGGGTCATTCTGCAGAAGCACAGCGGCTGTGCGTGTATCGTCATTACGTGCAGCAATGTGCAGGGCAGGGAGGCGGACCTTTCCCTTGGTCCCATAGTTAATGAGCAGGGCCACGACGTTTTCATGTCCCTGCTGAAGAGCCACGGCTAGAGGAGTAAATCCATCCTGCAGGATACAGAAGAAAGTTCGACTAGCTGACTCATAGTAAGAAAATGAAAAACATTTGAGAAAAGATGCTTATGAGAACAAACAGAATGGAAACACAGCGGGAGTGGATCAGCAAGGATGTGATTGGAAAAATTTAGGAGATTACTCTGAAAAATTCTCTAATTTCTTTGGTACCTCAGTTGGAATGCTCTGATTGGCTCCGTTCTCCAGAAGAAACTTCACAACCTCTAGATGGTTTTCTTGTGCAGCCATGTAGAGTGGAGTGAAACCCTTCTGTCTCAGAAACACGTGCACACAGCAGCAGCAGCAGCAGCAGAGAAGACACAAGCACAGCAGCAGAAGGACAGGAAGACAGTCACAGATGCAAACACAAGGATGTAAACAGAGAGGAAACACCAACAGACAGAAATATAGGAACAAAGACCCATGTTAACAGATGGAATTACAATAGCTACTACAATGGTTTCACAGAAAAGTTCACATAGTAAGTACTGAAGAGCAGCCTCAGTGTGTCCTATGATCACTGGATCTCACCTGGGACTGAGCATTGACATTGGCCCCATAGTTAACCAGCTCCGTCACCACCTGCTCCTGCCCTGCAAGGGCTGCAATGTGCAGGGCCGTGTTCCCTTTCTGTTAGAAGAAACACACACAAATGCAGCACACATTATGTTAATGAGTGTTAACAAAATTGTAGGTGAAATCCCACATGTAAATTCAAAGTGTATTTGTTTTTTGGACCTATTAGGTTTCATCTGTAGCTAAAATTTTTACGTTGTACTCTTACATTGTATTCTAGAATAGAGACACATCTAAATTTTCTGTCATTTTTATTGATTTACCATATGAGAGAAGTTAATTTGTTGGCCATTCGCAGGCAATGTTACCTTTGTGGTGGTCTCCAGTATGATTCCATTGTGGAGTAGCTCAAGCACCATTTTGACGTGACCTTCTTTTGAGGCCAGATGCAGCCCGTTGAGCCCATTCTGAGTGAGAGAACAAAGCAAACTTCATACTGAAGGGTCCTAAACACACTGGAACACAAATATTCCCTAATCTAAAAGAAGTAGTTACACGTGTACAAATAAACACACATAGGCCATGCTGACTAAAAAAACACAGGGTTGTTATCACATTGGCTGAAGCACTCACACAAGTAAGCAGGCAAATACTTACACTGGACAGTGTGCATGCAATACTCTCAGAATCAAACTGGTCATTAGTGAAAACAAAGTCTACAGGGATGAAAATCAGGATGTGAACATTTTCTTTTGATTCATGATGGTGAGAGGAGGAGGAGGAATAAGAGGAGGACGGGAGGGGGATGGCAGGCCGCTGGTCTCGTGGCTGGGAAGAATACGAGCCGTGTGGGATAGGTCTGACCTCACACAGCCTTCCTTCAACCGCACAGGACATGTGAGGTTGGACCTTTCCCACACCACTGATATTATTCCTCTGAGTGTGGAGACCACAGCACACCATCACTCTACTGCAGACACAGGAGAGAAGAGAGGCAATGGAGGAGGAAGAAAGAAATGGAGTTAGAAAATAATACACCAACAGGGGGAGAGAGGGTGGTGGAGGAGTTGTTACGTTGGGAGTGATAAAAAAGGAGGGAAACGTATTAAAGGGAGTGCATGAGTGAGCCAGTGTGCTGGTGAGGGAGACATGGCAGAGGTATTCACTCAGACAAGGAAACAGAACAACAACTGCCACAGTCAAGCCTCCACCTATACAAACTCCCTGCAGGTCGACACTTGTACTGTAAGTCCAGCATCACTCACACAACCACAACAACAATACTGCCAAAGTTAAAGTGATAATCTACTACTGTTTTCAAACACAAATAGTATATATATATATATATGTATATATATGTATATATATATATATATATATATATATATATATATATATATATATATATATATATATATATATATATATATAAACTATGATGGCCATTTTAGGTACAAACAAATTTCCTTTTTTTATTTGTAATAAAAGCAAGACTGCAGACATGTGTAGGAAACCATAGTTTGAGCTTCATATCTAGACTATTGCAGTGACCCAGAGGACCATAAAGCGATGTGTAGAATTTGAAAATTCCCAAATTAGTTGCCATCTGGATTTCACAAAAAAAAAAAAAAAAAAAATTCCCATTTTTCTACAAATAAAACACGACAACAAATAAAAAAATTATATAAAGTATAGAAAGTTTTTTTAATTATTTCTTTATTTACAACACTGGATCATGATTAGCTTTTTGATAAGAATTTACAAAAATATAGTATTTAAAGAGAAGTCAGAATGGTTACAATGACATTTCCTATTCATTATATATCTCCTAAAATTAAGTCCATTATTAGGAATTGGAAAGAAATGGCACATGTGTAAATCAGCTTAGAGCGTGCTGTCCTCACCAACTAGGTGATTGTGCAAGGAGACTAGTGAAGGAGGCCACCAAGTCACCTTTAGGATTTACAAGTTTCTGCCGCTGAGAAGGGTGAGACTGCTAAATGTTGCCTGGGTTCCTCAGCAGTCAAGATTTTATGAGAGAGTGGTAAAGAGAAAAAGCTCAAATTCAGTTTCAGCTAGTTTGTCAGAAGGCATGTGGAAGACAGATTTGTGTGATGTGACCAAGATTGAGCCTTTTGGCTATAATACCACACGCTATGACTGGTAAAGAACCTGGGCTGCAGTATTTATATGTACTGTATACACCCCCCCCCCCATCCCCCCACCCCCCCACATTTAAAAGCTTAAGCATAACAAGGCAATGTGTCTGTGATGTGCCCCTAAACCAGATTGTTGTAGATCACCACTTTAAAATACAGTTTGGTGTCCAACAAACACCAAACTGTGAAAATAAGACAATTTCATATGAATAAATACCAACATAGCAGAAAATTTTATTGTTTTGCAAAACTTTATCTTGAAAGTCAAAAACGTTCCAGTATCATACAGCATGACTGCATGTAATCATATTTTTAATCCATGGGGTGTCTCCCTTCATCATCATGAAGAATTTGCCACTGCCACAGTGTTACATCACATTAATAGGTCTGTTGTTATGTGTGGTCTGTTATGGAACATGTTAAAAGGCCCCATAGAAATCCTGACAGATGCATTACCAGCAATTACAAAATGTTGATGACAGCAAAAGTGAATTGAAGGGAAACCATGACTAAGTCTGATTAATGAGCCAGAGGAATCTCTCTTACACACACATACTGTTTTTGGCTAAGTTTCAGTAGCCGTGGGGCAGCAGAGCCTACAAACACTGCCTCTCCTTGGACACTCGGGGAATAACCATCATAGAAAAGGAGACAGGGTTAAAGAGAATGGGCAAAGTAGTATCCCCTGCCACATTTATCACCGTCCCCAGAAACCCTGTAAACTCCACCTGTCAGCTTCAGCCACTGATTAACAGTCTACATGAGCATGCACATAGATTACAGTGAATGACTGAGTGCACAGGCAGTCTAATGTGCACAGTGGTCAGCTCAGACAAATCATGCATAGCAGACACATTTATATAGAAGTAAATATGCAACAAATTGTTGTACACTGAGACAAAAACAAAAGACAACATAATGTAAAACCATTCTTAATTTGATCCTAATGGGGTGTATTGTGCTAAGTACTGTTTGCTATTTATTAAGATCTGAAAGCAGATAGGGACACAGAATCCCGGTAGAATTCAACTATGGGCAAACAAATACTAATAAATACTTTAATTTTAAATCAGAGTTTTGCAGATATCAAAACTGAATAAAAATACAAGTGTTCCAAAAAAAAATCACAGATTGATACTGATGTAGGTAAGCTTGCCATTCAGAAATTGTAACTTCAGACTGAGCTGCTCTCACCTGATTAGCTGTATTTATATCAATGCCATTTTTGATATGGTCCAAGGCCTTGTCCAGGTTGCCAGAACGTGCCGCCCGGAGAAAACTGTTCCCAGCATCTGCCTACAAATGAAATGCAGAAAGGGAACAAGAGCGGGGCAAGGGATAAGAGAAAGAGACACAAAGTAGAGGAACAGAGAAGGAAAATAGAGAGGGAGACAGAGTTTGGTTATAACATTTCAATAAAAGGTTTTTTAACATTCGAATCGTTCAGTGGCAAGTTGGTTGTTGGTTCAGTTTCCCTCTCATTTCACTCCTCCCACAGGATTTGGACAGTGTAGTTTGAAAATCTTAATTTGTGCCTTAACTCTAACATATACTGAAGATGAATTGAACTGATCCCTTTGTTCCAAAAAACATTTGTTGATCTGCTGCTTTGTACTCAGGTGATACAGCAAGTGTGATAATGAGTGCCAGTCACTCGGTTGTGCCAGCGTTGGCTCTTTTTGTAGAGTTAGGGTGTGTGTGAATGAAAGAGAGCAAAAGAAGGTGAATGGAGAAAGCACAGAGATTTTGGTTAGTTCTGGCTCATGTACCAGCACATGGCACGTCTGTGTTTTATTTGTCTCTGAGGCCTTCTCCAGACAGGCAGGGGTGCTGCTGAAACAGGATCACTCATGCAGTACAAGGGAACAGCATAAGAGAGAGGAGAGGAGGATAGGACCACGGGGAAAAAACTCGACTGCAGCTTTTCATTTCATCTGCATAATCTCCGCTCTCTCCCTTCCCCAGTCCCTTTTCTTCATTCAACCAGATATGTCACCTTAATAGTCAAAAAATTATCAGTTATCCAATCAAATACAGACAATTTACATTTACAAACCCCTAATTTGCTGTTCTACATGAAATTGATATCACAAACACCAGAGAACTTTCCAGAGCCTTTCTCAGCTTCTTAACACAGTGCTTTAAGCTGTGTTGTCTATAGTTGTGACAGAATTGTTGGTCCTCTTTTGAGAGAGAGGTAGCAAGCTTAAGTAAAAAGAGAAAGGATCCACATGCCTGGAGTAGAAGCATAGCAACAAATGACACAACACACCCTCAGCCTGACACCAATGGCACAGTGCTGTGCAAAGAGAGAGGTGACATTAAAAAGCTAAGAGCAATGGCAGGAAAACAAAAAACTTTAAAAGGAAAAACCTTCTTCCAGTTGACAAAGACAACAAAAACAGTAAGCGACATTCTATCATTCTTATTCCATCTAGTATTTGGAGATGAAGTTCAATAAGTGCCAATGTTTTCACTCTGTATGTCATACAGTTAGCAGCCTTCATCATTTGTGAGTGCACCAACTCATGTGATGCCTCTGAATCACTGTCACTCTCTCCAAGAAATGTTTTTAACTTTTACTCACAGACATTTGAGGGGCATAGTACTCTGTTGTACAAAGCCGTACTCACTGAGTAATACTCACATGCTGACAGACAAAACACTGGTTAGACATTCCCACACACACCATACTTGGATACATTCAGAAACAGCACATTTTTGTCAAATAAATATGATAAATATGTGTGCACAAGTTCCTGAATCCATTTACAAGGGAGGAGCCCTTGTAAATGGGAAACACTTTCACATGAAAACACTTTCAAAGAAATAATGCATTCTACAATTTCTGTGTTCCGTATATGCAGTGGGGCAATTTAATTTTAATTGGTGAGAATTTTGCAAAAATGCATCTCTTCTATTATTTAAACTTCATAATTAAAAGCACTCATTTTATTATGTGGAATTGTATGTGCTCTGTGTAAAACTCAATGCATTTTCTGTGGTGTGTTTCCACACTTTGCCATAGTGACACAAAAAAATCCTTTCTTCATAAGAAGGAGCAGCTGATGCAAAGCCACCTACAATCTATAACAGTTGACATAGTCTCACATAAATTGGCAGCATGGTAACACCATGGTGACCCTCCCTACGCCCCCTTTACAGGCATCCCATTCATGGACTCAGATCACTCCCAGAAACAGATGTGTAAACTTGCTTAAGTTTAAAATATGACAGAGACTAAAATCCTCCAGACAAATAGATGTTACAAGTTAAAGCAGCTTTTTCTGTCCATGGCAAAACCGCCTTAGTTGTCAATCCTGCATTTGTGTGTGTGTGTGTGTGTGTGTGTATGTGTGCGCGTGTGTGTGTGCATGTTTCTGTATGTATCTGCTTACGTCAACAAGTTAGTGTGTGTTGTGGTGAGATAAAGATGCAGGGGAACCACACCCATCCACTGACTCAGACATAAACAGGTGCATTGCACATGCATACACGAGGTACTGGTGAAAACACACATCCGGTTTTGTTTGGTAATTGCTCTGCTACGTTTTGCTGGACTCTGGTGTGATTTAGATGAATGAGTCCCTTTCTTTTTATTCCCATAGAGAGTGGACAAGCTTCAGGCTCCAGGGCTGAGCAGAAATGAGCAGGCACATTAATCATACTGTTTGGAGCAATAGAAAAAGACAACAACCTGCTGACCAGCTCCATTGGTAACATTAGCAATATCAACACCCACTGTCTTACAATGTGCAAACAACTGTCCTCAGGCTAAGGCAGTGGAATGCTCCTCATAAAAGAGATCATAATCACACTGTAAACTAATTCTACCATTTGATCACAGAAATACATTTCCCCTGAACACCCAGCTCCTTATCTTTATCTCAGTTTGTTTTTGCTGTACCCCCTTATCTTTCCCTATCCCCTCTTTCTTACATTTCTTCCCTCTCCCCTTGCTTGCCTCCTCTGCTGGTGCTGCAGCAGACAGAATGACATCACCCCCTCGCAGTGGACTGCAGTGTTGTGAAGACTCACTATGTATGCACGTGTGTGTATGTATGCACATGGAGGAATGACCATGAAGCTCTTCTGCAAAGGACATAAAAACCTGAAGAATCAGCATATTAACAAGAGATCGACCATGTGTGTTTTTTGTGCGGACTCCGACTGTTGTTGTGTGTTTGTGTAAGGGTAAGAAAAAAACATGGAAAAAAAACATGTTATTGATGGATATTCTAAAGGTCAGAATTTTAAACTATGCCCACAGAGAGTTTCAAAATGGCTGCTAGAACCTGTGTCTGTCTGTGTTTCTATCTGTATTAAATCTTGCGACTGCAAACTGTTCCCTTTCAATCTCGCTATTGCAGGATTATGTAGATACTGTGAGGCTGTACTGCACTCACAGTAACCTCTTTGTGACCAGCTTTTGTTGCTCCAACTGCAAAGTGCAAATCAACCCGGCTAAATCACATTACTAGAATCACTATGCATCAGCAAAATAATTTAAATAATTTTACAAAGTTCCAAAATGCTGTACAAGTGATATAATTAGTTTAATACCAATAAATAAATAAAACTAATAACAAGGACAAGAGTAGAAGAAAGACCTATACACAAGCAAAAAAATTGGTAATAAATAAAGAAAGGCCTTTTTAAAAAGATCCATTTTAGGAAATAATTAAAACAATATCACTGATTGTGCAAGTCTTAAATCCTCAGGCAGGTAGCCAGAACTAGGAGGAAACAGTCAGATCTGATGCTGTGCAATGCATCGTAAAAGAGCAACAGCTCAGCAACACAGCTAGGAGTTAGACCATGAAGTGCTTTACAGGTAATCAGGACAATCCTAAGATCAAATCCAAAACTGACTACAGAGAAACAACTTTTGTCAAAGGGAGAATCTCACTGCTAAGACCAGAGTGATCTGTGTCGGACATGAAACCATGTCTCAACATTTCTATTAAAATTGTAAGATTGTAAGATTCTCAACACACACACAGACACACACACACACGCACACACACAGACACACACACACACATCCAAACGCGTGTCTCTCTCTCCTACAAACACACACAACAACAACATGAATTTGCAGACATTGCACCAGGTGCTTATCATAAATATTTTAAGTGCCACCACAGCTATTTGTAAACCCAGCTGAAAGGTGAAAATAAGGCACGGCTGTATGTTGAGCATGTCAAAAGTACTGCTTTACTTGCAGTAGTTTCCTGAACTTTAAACAACTCTCTCTGCTGTTTTTTCCTGCTTAACTCAATATCTCAATGTGTTGAAACTAACAGTGTGACTAAGTGGTTTCTATGCATTTTAGAAGAACACTGAACAGCAAATATGGAAATCCCTGCAGATTACTTAAACAGCTAATTCATCATAATTTTCTGCTGACTTGCATTTGTTCTAGAAATTGATTTTCTTTCTCTCTCCATTTTTCTCAGGGCTCTATTTCTGCATTCGTCTCTCTGGCTACTTGAAGAGTGTGAGCAGGGAGCAGGCTGTTTCCAGCTGCAGGGGTGTTGTAAGTGAAGCATGTGAGACCTGTGGGACCGCTCAGCTGTGGACACATTTACAGGAAGCAAGGAGAACACTGTCTGTCTGACTACATTTAAATCTGCCTGTCTGTTCCACTATTTGTCTCCCTGCTTCTATTCCCTGTATGTGGCGAAGTGTCTTGTCCCGTTTTTACTATTTACTTTCTCACACTCCCAGGCTCCCCCTTTCTGTATCCCACTGTTTGTCCCTGCCGTACTCATTGATTGTCCCCTTATATCTGGCTCCCGTTCAGCCTCTGCACTTGTAAATGAGATTGTCATGGTTATTGTGATCTTTTGTGGGAATGACAAAGAGGGTGAAAGCCATAGGGTGGTGATGGGGTTTAGAACCTGAGAAGGACAGGATCAAGATATGGTAAACATCCTGTATTTTACTGCATGGACACATAACAGCAATTACACAGAATATATCAGTTTGGAAGGCCAGAAAAATTTATAATTTAAATAAAAATATTTTTTTATTCTTGTCTACACATGTTAACCTCTAAAGAAAACTTAAGTGAATGCACATAGGTGTTTTGTTCTAGTGTTTTCAAGTATAAGATTGGACATTTTACGCCACCACATTAATTTATAAGTGAGATTCAGATTTTACTGACAAAGCATATAATAGTATTAAAATATCATGATAAAGGATATTAAACATAGCCCTAACTACAAATGTATTAATTTATCTGAAATAACTGAAATTCTCTGATTGGTTATTTTACTACTTGGCTGTCCATTGGCCAATAATCTCTTTATTTGCCAATATCTCTTATTGTTTGCAACACCTGACATAAGATACAGCGATTAAATACTGGAGGAAGTGCAGAAAGTGAAAAGATGAAAAGATGTTAGACAACAGACATGTAGTAAATAAATTACTGACATCACTGACATCACTGACATCACGATCCACATCCAGCCAGCAGGGCCTGGAGATTGTGTGCCATTACTTATGCTGGCTCAGTAGATTAAATAGTTTATAGTCTTCAGTGAGGCCACACTGAAAGACGGCCAATAATTGACCCACTAATCAGTTTACTGACCTCTAGTTTACTTACCACAGCTAATCCTGGCTGACATTTTACAATCTGAACATCAAACAGAGGAACAAATAAAGTCAAAAACAAGATTAAAGAAGAAAACAGGATATGATATACACCCACATATATACGCACTTACACTAATCTTGAATTCACATGCATAAGAAATCTCAAAGATACTCCCAAGCATTAAAGCTCCCTCCCATTTTGCTACAGGAGCTTCTGTCTCATGTGTTTGACTGGGAAAATTATGGTTATGTCTAAGAGCCACAACTTTCTATATATTTTAATAATTTAGCACTTCCTATAGTCTCAGCTAAAAGCATAAACATTGAACCTAAAGATCACAAGTAACCCATAACTTTCTTATTAGGCACGACCCATGTTTACATCTCCACGACTCTCACTCCTTCCTACTCTGTCTCAATTATATTTTGTCAGTGACAGTCCAAATGACTTGGGCATGTCTGGGACATCAAACAAGAACATGTAGTGACAGCTAATCCAGGGTGAAGTCTCAAAAACTATGAGTGTGAATGGACGGAGAACAAGAAAACTACTTAGCAAACATAAAGCAAACAGTGAAGCGTGTGCTGAATACAAACATGAACTTGAACCAAACAGACAGAGACTAAATATGCATCAATATTCATGCCTTGGAGACAAAGTTAATATGAAAAAAAAAAATAGAACATGAGACAAAGTCACTGGAAAAATATTGTCACATCACAGTCTGATGGGAAATGACAAAGACAGGGAGAGGTGGCAGGTGTATTACTTCTGAAAAATGCAACCAAATATTTTAGTTAAACAAAATACACAAGAGTGGCAGAAAAACACAGAGGTAAAAAGAAATAATATGAAGAGACAGAGTGACAGGAAGGGAGATGTAGTGAGCAGGTAGAAGGAGGTGAAGGTGAAGAGTGGACAGAGAACAGCAGAGTTTGTGGTACTCACTCCAAAAGTGAAGGTCTTGACTGGCATGCCTGTTGGCCCTCCACTCTCTTGTTCTTACGTTTTCTGTTTCTCTCACAACACACAGCTGTCTTTTCTGTTGCCCCCTGCAAGTGCTGTGGTACAGGGCACGCAGACCCCAATCCAACGTAAACATGAACACACACACACACACACACAAATAAGCGTGGTGGGTGGAGAGACTGCAGAGGGTGGGGGCTGAGGGGACAGGGGCCCAGGGGTTTATCTCTGAAGGAATGCTGTCTGTATCTAAACACACACATTTGCACACAGCAAAAAACTAATGGGTATGACACACTCTCGCTGCAACCTGCTTTTGCATTTGACATTGAATTTGTCTAATTCTGATTAATTTGCTTTATGAAGAAAAGTTGTATTTTTTCTTCTCCTATTCTGTTCTATCAACTTCTATGTTCTGTTCTTCATCTCATAGGTTGTGTTGCACTACTACACGGTCACTTTATCCCTCCTTTCTTCTCTCCCTTCTTCACAGCGTCACGCCCATCTCGGTCTCTCCTGTATGTTTTCGTGACAGCCAGACAATCTTTTTTTCACAAACTAGGCAATACCAGAATAGTGTAGTTACGGTGGAGAATGGGTGTGTTTTTTCGGAGCGGCTGTTTCAGTCTGTCAGGTGACTTACAGTGACAAAGCGCCTGGCAGGGGGGTCGCTGCCACCACCCCGTGACAATGGGCCAGACACACAGGGTGGGGGGAGAATGGAGAGGCCAGCCTCTCAAAGGCCCTGCCTCTTTTAATAAAGCGTCCATCATTCCCTGCTTGAAAAGGCCTCCTTTTTTCTACTTCTCCCCTCCTCTCTCCCTCTCCTGGCTAAATGCTGGGAAAAGAACATTGCTGCCAAAACCATGCAGAGAGATAAATGCTAGTAGGAGAGGAAGGAGGGGGCAATGTAGAAAGAAGGCTATGCACTACTCAGTGCCACTGGACCGTGACCTGGGCAAAAACATCACGTGGGACATCTCTCCTGTCCAAAGCATTGAGTTTGGATAGTGATGAGGGCTCCACTGTCAAAGGACATGGGGTAGAGGACTACAGACACTAATATCCATGAACACATGACAAATTATCATGTGGTTCTGAACGAAAAGGGAATGCACCACTTCCTATTTGGCATAAATCTGATTTGGCTAAGCCAGTAGAGTGTAACTCAACTCATCTGAGGAGAAGAATCATAACTTATCAGGACTTATAAGGCCTTCATAAGCTATGACAGAATAAAGTGAATAATGATGTTGTGAATGTTTTTTCTGGGGGTGTCCTTCTCCCCCTCCATTTCGAAATATGTTGTGCTCACGGTGTAACTGCTTTACTTGGATGCCTTGACTTTCAATGTATGGAATTTGCCATTAAAAAGGCTTCTTTCACTTTCATCTGCTCAAGGAGGACTCTTTCCTTGTGCCCACCCTAAATCTGAGCTAAATGCATGTACAAGCACAATTGTGATACATATAGAGATTTACCGAATTGTTATGTGGAATCCAGGCCCAATAGCATGCTGGGGCTGACTGTGTGAAATGGCACGTACTACTGTATTTTCCTAGAGTGAGTGTTTGTATTTGTATCTGTACCTTATTTTTAGGAGCTACAGTACTACCTCCAAAGTCTGAAGCTCCTGAATTTCAAAATTATGAGGTTTATGTGCCTGTACTTTTGTTCAGATGGGCTCCCACATGGCTGACAGTGGCTCAGCTGGTAGAGTGGCCGCTTTTATTGACCATGCTGAAGTGACCCTATAGGCAAGACATTGAGCCCCTAATCCAACCAATTGCAGCTATGTAGTGTGTATATGTAGTGCTGGTCCGAAGCTTACTAACAAAATTGGGAACAGTTGCATTAGGAAGACCTTTGGGTGTACCAATAGGATAACGCTGAAATTTTCAATCAAAATTTCAATCAAAAATTATTCATGCATTTTTTTAAATTCTCAGTTGCATTCTCACTTGCTCCTTTTTTGTCACAGGGCTGATTTAAGTTTGGGGCAGACGTGCCCTCTGCACCCTGTGTCGAGCCCCTCTTGTTGGCAGTATAAAAGGCTACAGCTGTTTACGTGTCCTGTTTGTGGTTTTATGGCCTGTGTCTTGAAGAACAGAAACTACAGTTGAAAAATTGCGGGAGGAATCAGGAAGATAAACACTGATTGCCTGCTGTCTTTCTCCACTCTTTGCCTTTGTCTGGCTACTATGCTCCAATACTCGCACCACAGGTGAAACTTAAAGGCTTAAGACACAATAAAAGGAACATTGGTTAATGCTTAATGGTTCAGTTAACAAAGTTAAGAACAATTCTGGCTCAGATACTTGCACCAATATTGATGCAAGTTGGTCAGTTTGACTACTCAGTAGAAGGAAAGATATCTGTAATATAATAATAGTTTTTAATTATGCTTTTATGTAGGATTGCACTTCTTTAAATTTGCATAATGTCCATCTAGTGGCATAGTGATGCTTTGCAGTTTTGGCCTGCAGACACATCAAAGAGAGTCTGGGCAGGATTGGTCTGGGCTGATTACTGCAGCCCTGGCACAAAACTCCCTCCTAAACACACACACACAGACACACACAAATACAAAGTTCTTATCCTGTGCTTCAGCTTCTCCTGACAAGCTACATTAATATTGGCTGGCCAGTGAACTGACGGAGGAGTGGTTTAAATCAACATTAACAAGCAAGTGTTAAAACTGTCTTCACACAAAAATTACATATTACATATATATAGTATTTGTACTGGTTCATATACACATTTTCATACATACTGTATTGTACATAAAGAAGCTTCAAAAAATTAATATGCTCCGCAATGTGACAAAGTCAGACTGACCTGTGGAAGACAAAAACAGGGAGTTAGAAATACTGAAAGCAATACAGAAGAATGACAGGCTGTATGTCAATGCAGGGCTAGGCTGCCATTAATCTTAATAAGTGGAGAAGTAGAAATGGAGAAATCCAGAGTGCACATGTGCAAAAGGAGAGAGAAAGAGCTTCACTGCGGAGAGAATCTGTCTTCACAATTCTGTATCTCCCTGCCCTGTATGTACGAAGCACCGGCTGAGAGCACTGGCTGAGAACATGGACTCCATAATTTAAAACAAAGGATCTAACCATCAGTTACAACAGGGGTTGAGTCAGCATCAGACAGGATCTGAGCAGCCAGATAATTTAATGAGTCTGGTTAATAGACGCAGAGCTGAAGTGGCCCAAGATTTTAGACTCTATTTAGACATAATGTACTGTCCTAGAACTACAAAATATAAATTTAAAAATTCTTCTAGTTCTTGAGTTCACCTGCTAGTGTCGACATGAGTCTGCTAAAGTGGGACATAATGCAATTCCAATATCCATGAGAGTATGATTAGTATTGGCTCTCTTATAGAAGAAGAACAGAAAGAAAAAATGGTGCTAATGTTTTAAAGCCAAAACACAGTGAGTCAAGCAGCTCTAACTCAAAATTTGAAATGAGGAAATCTTGCTTAGTAAAAAACAAAATGCAGTCTATTATATATTATATTATAATGCAGAATATTATATTATACTCAATATTATACTCAATTACAAAATGAATGGTTTCTTTGTGGATGACCTCACATAGGTCCTTTCCATAGGCGTTTCCAAACACTAATCTCAGCTTGCCTCAGTGTAGGACCATCTTTATTTCTCATCATAAAGCACAGAAGTGGCAAGGAAAGATGCTAAGAGTGGCAAGATGAAAAAAAGAGATGGATTGAAACAGCAAGAGGTACATAGCACAGGGGAAACACAGGAGGATGTCTCGGGCACTGTGGCAACAGTGATGACAAATAAATGTGCCTACGGAGCTGAGACTGAGTGTATGGCTCAGTGAATGTGGAACAGTATCTCTGTCCACAGTCTAGTTGACAGGATAATACAGTCTTCATCTGCACAGGTTTGCTGAGTCAGACTGGGCTTCCCCCCCACACACACCTTGTTTACTCATACATTCCATCATTAGATTACCTACATTGAAATATCAGAGTGACGCTTGTAGCAAAGACGGACCTAGTTAGTCTTCAATGTTTGGTCAGCTATTAATTATCATTTGGTGTAGCTACCACAATGCTTTCCACTAACAGTTAATATCTGCTGCCTTAGGGCCCACATTTCAAACTGCCAGCTGTAGCTGAGATTGGCATGTTAATAAATATTGAACATACGCAATTAAGGGAGGTCGTCTCATTAATCAGAACAAGGGCAGTCAGAAGGAGGATTATGTATAACTTTCGTCAATACTCAATTGCCTCTATTTAACTACATTAAGTTAATGCTGCCTTATGACCATTTAAACCACACAAATGCAGAGACACACTCATTTACACATCAACACTCACACACAATTTTCACCTACAGTGCAGTACATGCAGGTGCACAATACTCACATTCACTGCACACTGTTTAGCTCGCAGCGACTTTCCATATGCAGGCATACAGTCCAGGCAGCAGCATACTCAAACTGAACATGTTTGTGCAATATATTTTCCGACAATTGGGGAATGCAATGTTTATGTATTTAAACTTTTTGAGCAACTGGTTGTCAAAGTTTAGTGGGTCAGTTAAAGCTGAGATAACTTGGAGAGGTACAACCTGACCCTAGTGACATACCTCTGACAAAGGTTTTCTCCTGTATACCTGAGGTTCAGGTTGACGTTAGCCTGAAAGTGATTTACACTCTATTAAAATGCTTTGTTTACAATACATACTGATAATTTTGTCCTTGCCTTTTATCGTCTTATAAGTGTTGCAGCAATGTTCTAAACAAACCACACATCAACAAATTCATATCTCAATGTATTTTGTTTAAAAATGTGCAGTTTTTAATCACATGTAACTTTATGTAAACTAACTTTTTCCAGTGGGCTGCTATTCCAAAATCCAGCATATGACAACAATTACTCTGCACCTATGTTATCTATGTACACTTTTTGTTGATGTTTAATTGTGGTAGCCTGGATGAAAATAACACTGTTATGTCATACTGAATGGCACTTGTTCTGAAGATGTTGTTAAAAACACAAGAATCACAAGAAATCTGGGTGTGATCCTAAAATCTAAAAAGTACATTTAGAGATTATGCCAATGTCAGAAGGTCCTTCTGAAGAGTAGATAATTCACAAAAATATAAACTTTAAATCATCCTATTAAAACATGAAATTGATAACATTGTAGGTACATGGAGCATAGTAGAGAGAACTTCCTTGACCTGGTGTCTTTTAAACATGAGCAGTGAACGTTTAGGTTGAATATGTTGGACAGACAGGGAGCGTATCTGTGAAAGACTTGTCTTGGCTATCAATCAGATCTTCATAGTCTTTTGATTGGCAGTCAGAATAGATCTTCACCTGTGCTACAGTGCATAGTGTGACAGCAGGAATTTTAAAAACTAGATAAAAGTATACTTCCACCTTTTCCATGCTCTGTGCCCATCCAACTAAGACACATGCCCATGCACACATGCATGCACATAGCTCAGTTTCTTTTTTTTCAATTAAACAAATACACAAAATAATTGTCTAACGTGCCATAAGAGAAAAGCAAAACAAATTTAGCTGTAAACTCATTTAGAAGCGTCAAATGTGGGTAAAATAACACAAGACATTGAAGTCTTGAAGGAAGCTATTGCAGAATTGAATGAAAATAAACTAATTTAAAACTCATTTGTGACTCAGATGAAATTTAAGAAACCGAGCTTTAACCTGACTGTGGAAAATTGAGTAAGTCTGCACATGACTGAGTTCATTCTTCCTGTGTCAGTTGGTAGAAACTGACAAGAGAGTTCAGTTTATCTTCACAGTTCTCTATGACAACTATACTCTGTTACTACTTACTAAATATAATAATGCAACAGGTTTTGGGGATTAAATCCTTTATACAACAAAAGAGCAGCTCTATTATTTGTCCTCTTTACTTGGACAAGATCAGATTCAAATATTTATTCTTGTACTAATTGAATACTATGATATTTACAATACAGTATAAGTTGTTCCACAGAAACTTGACATAACAATATTCACTGTTTCAGCCATCTGCAATGCTATGTGAGTCCTTGAAATTTCCACTTAGCCTTTTTAAAATGTTATTTTAATTTCAACCCAGTGCAGGGTAGCAATACAATACAGTAGATAGGACCTTTTTAAAAAGTGCCACTGAAGGTATTTTTTGTAGGCCAGATTGTTCCCATGAGGTTTCCCACTGCAAGAAACAATCAGTTCCTAATGGGTCAACGAGATGAGGAGAATCCATTTGTTTTCCCAAACTTGGTATCAGGCCAACTCAGACAATATTACATGACTTCTGTGGATCTGTAGACCCCCTCTACCTTTAATCTGAATTCAGTGAAGCTGGTATCTGGGAACCCGGGACAAAAGAGAGTTACAATATTTGAATACACCATGGCCTTTCATATGTAAATTAAAACTCTGCCCCCCTAGCCGAAACAAATTACAGCCAACTGCTTGTGGCTGGACTAAAATGGGCTTCCTAATGTAGTCTGCATCTACAGTGGGCTGAGGAGCAGCTGGGGCAGAGAAACTGAGATGGGGAAATTCATGTGACATTGCAGAGTGTGACAGTTTGTTTCTATTTTTTATATTGATTCTGCCATGCAGCCATACTGTGACGAATGGGGTTTGGTTCTGAGCATCTGCCTCCAAGCACTCACTGAGGGGTAATTAGGGCTGTGGGATGATCATGGATATTCCCCAGGCCAACTTACTATTAATGGTGGCAAAAGGGACAGGGCCTTTACATAGACCTCTGTCATGTTACAATTCTGTGTTACGGGGGGTGGGGTGGGGGTGGGGTGTAAATTAAATTAACCCTTTAGGGAAAGAGTCACGGTTTGTAAATCCATTGGGAGGTTTGTGAAGACTTCACATAACTATTTTGGTACTTACCTGTTGTGACAGCAAAGGAGATCAAAATGAAGCTGTGAACCTATAGTGAAATACAGCTTAAATATTTATTCAATATGTTATTGATGGGCTATAATAAATCAACAATCTCAGACAATTAGGATCTAAACAAACTACCAGGTTAGTCAAATTTACCTGAAAGCAAAAAATAAACAGTAATATGATCATTTGTCATGTTTACTTAAACCGTTTTAACTGACTGTGGATATATTCAGGATCATTGGGACAAACTGGAAGTAAGACTGACACATGGTACTGTATTATAATACAATATATAACTGCTTTCATAATACACAGAAATTTGTTTACTGTCCGTATGTTCAGCTTATCAACCACCTATTTTTGTGGCCATGGTGTATGTATATTTTTCAATTCCTGCTGCATGCCACAATTTCATTAAACACTTGAATACAATGTTATGAGAAAACTGATGGCTAGAACAGCAAAAAATAAAACCCAAGTTCCAATAAACTGTAGTTTTCGTTTTCAGATGCAGGGCTGGAGCAGTAATGGAAGGAGAGAGCAGCAGGTAGAAATGGTCACTCTCTATTAAACACTATTTGGGAAGCAGACACTCTTTTGCAGGGATTCTGTTTATGCCAGTGTTGTTTTCCATGGCTGTGTTGGTGAAGTGCCAGTGAAAGGGATTGGGCTCTTTGGGAAGATCTATCACTGCACCACGCTTCGTCTCTGTCTCTGCGCTCTAGAGCAACAAGTAATCATCGTACAGAACGTCCTACCCCAAATGAGAGTACCACCCTACTGTACTACTACTGTGTGTCTACACATTTGTTTACTTTGATGTTATTGTGCGCTATCTGTGGGTTTCACAGGTGTAGCACTGCATTTAACAGCATCACTTAGGAAAAGACGACACTCCATATTGTTGCTGGCCAATGGTCTGGGAAAACTGTTACTAGTGATACTGGTTTATATGCTTATTCACTTGCCTTTTTTGTGTTATCTTCATTTTTTGTGTTCACCCCATTGTTTTCAGCAATTTGTTACTGCGTTTTTTCAAAATGATTTACTTTGTCAGCTTAAGATTCAGTAGAAATGAGTGATGGCCAGCAATATGGAGATAGAGAGAGCAGGTTTAGGACCTTTACATGAGTGCAACAGGGGAGGTAGGATTTGAGGGGAAATCATCAGCAGCAAGAGGCATCTGGCACAAGTTTACCTACAGCCTTATTGCATTTAGATGATCTCTCCTTTACTGATTGAGGATGGATTCAAGATCATCTGTAAGACAGGTGCAATAAAGCCTTTGGCAAACGTATCCCAGACTGTTTAAACAGATAAAACTGGACAAAGACAGGCACAGCACATGAAACAGGAAATACACAACAGCCACAATACACAACACTGACACAACAAAGGCACAACTACAACTTGCTGACGGTAACACCAATATGCACAAACACAGACGGAAAGACAGACAACATGTAAGGACATTCAAATCTTGCTTTAAACTAATACACAGACGGAAGCCATGCAAGGACCGAAACAAGGCATGCACACACAAAGAAACACCCACACTTTCACAATTTCTCCGTTTCTCTCTCCCACATACAGTACACACACCTTGATGTAATTCTTCACACAAACACAGTGGTACAAATGACAGAAGCATATTTTAGAAATCAGAAGAATCCACAGGAAAAATACTTGTACTGATCTCTTTTTCTCACTATTGTAAACCTGTGCTCTATGAAATAGTTGTATGTATCTTGTAACGCAGACATACTAGACATAAAACTTGTATGGAGTCTGAAAAAATATATATATAAGCTATATTTTGCCCGTGGACTCTTTCCTTGTAATATGCTGTTTGTGAACAGTAATTCAGAAGAAATCAGAGACTGAAACTGTTGATATAAATACAGATATACACTCATTTTATATATAAATATGTGAAACTAAAAGAACGCAAAACAAAAACAAAAAAAACACCAAATTATAAATGAAAATCAGCAAGTTAGTACAATACGTCAAGCAAGGACAGGAACAAAGTAAAAGCTCCAGCCTGATCCCACGACACCTGACTGAACCAGCTCACATCACAACAGCAAAACTAGAAAGTCAAAAGAACCAGAACTACAATACCATGAGCAACACGCAACAAAAACAAGAGAGATAAAGATAAAAACAACAACAGCAGAGCAACAACAGTGACACAAATTTATGTGACACAAGTCATACAAGATCAAAAAATACAGAATATATATATATATATATATATACACACACACACACACACACACACACACACACACACATACACCCACACACACATAGATACATAGAAATAGGAAAAGCCAGATATACGTGTTGCAGATATTTACTTCATCATCATAGTGCCATACTCCTTGGCCATCCGGCATCTCAGAGCTCACACTACTGTCCTGATCGATTAGCCAGCGATGCACGGCGTGGGCCTAAAAGGACATACGACATAAAGACAGAGCCCAGTTAATCATAACAATGAGAAGCTGAATGTTGGAGAGAGAGACTAGAAGAAGGAAGGGAGAGGTGAGCAGCAGAGCAGGTAGAAAATAATGTAAAAAGAAATGAGAAAGAGTCAAGGAGGGACAGGTGTACATTACATTTAAACACATGTAGAAAACAAGATGGAGAAGGGAGGAAGAGGAATCAACCCAACCCTGCAATATCCCACCCCATGCTGATTGTCCAACCCCCAAAAATCTCTCATTGCAGGAAACAGGTCAGGTTAGGTTGAGCGACAGAGTGTGAGTGCAGAAGCACAATGAGGCGATCACACATACAAAGGAGAACACTGTGCAGCACCACACTGATGGCGATGGAGGAGAATCTGGTGTTGATGCTTTGTGGCTGCAAAAATCGGCAACAGGTGATGTCTGGAAGCCAAATGTACTTACCATTATTTCACATGTGAAATGTGCAACCGTAATAACACAAAAAAGTCACAGTAAGGGGCCTTTGACTGAGCATTGCCAGCATTGTTTAACAGCAAAGAAAGGCAAGACAAATGCAGTTGAACGGTAATAAATATGAAAATGATGTGGAAAAACCGCAGAAATGGTTGAAGCTTCAGTAATTCATTGAAAACACAAGTGAGCTTCAGCATTTTTTAACAGAAAAATTACAGACTGTCTGCTCCTCTCAGGGAACCCGACAGACTATAAAACAGACAGACAGAGGGATGATTACAGATCAGGTCAGACCAGACTCCATGAGCTGAGATTCAGATCAAACACGCACTGTAGCCAGTGCAAGTCCCAGTCACCCTGAAAAGCATACAGTACACACATGAATACACTCACACACACCAATCCCCATCTGTTACTCTGGATTGTTGTGTCAGCACCAAAAAACAACCGAACACAGCTCCTTTTGCAGCACTCACTGCCCACTTGCGGTAGAAACACTTTTTCAAGATTAGCACCGGAGTGATTAAGTACCCTGTCATTGCTGCTACTGTACATTTAGTATTTGCTTGGTGCCAGCAGTTTTATATTTCCTGTGTTATGTTTTTAAGATGCAGTGATGCAGGCTGCCATGTCTTGACACTTCAGAATAATGTTTATTTTTACCTAGAAGCACCGTTTAGCACATATTCACTGATGGAGAAACAAGCTTTAACAGAGATTATGACAACAATACACACACACGCACATAGCCATTATTACATAAATGGTTGTGCTATGCTCATTTGCAAATATTTTGTCATACATCCAGTCCGGCCAACAGAATACTACTGCACTTTACTATAATGTAAACATACATTTTAATCCAATGCCCACACAAACTCCTAATGTCCTACTCTGTTTCCTAATCCTATTCTTTACCCTCAAGCCATCACCTGAATTAAAAATGTTCTCCATGACCAGTTGAACAGAAACAAAACTTGTCTTCTACGAGGATAATTCATATTAATTCATATTTCTATACTTGTGAAGACATTTATAAAGAAAGAGATGCTATAAAAGAAAAAGCATGACATTCTGTGTGAAGTGTGTCTGTGAAGACAAATGCATTAGCTGGTAAACAAATAGCAGGAAATTGGAGGACAACAAACAAAAACAAAGGTCACCTCAAGGTTGCACTGAATCAAAGGGTGACAGCACAGGCCAGAGCCTTTGCTAGGACTTCTGAAAATAGATGAGCAGAGAGGCACAATTTTACCAGACAACATGGAATCACTGTGGAGGATGTGGGGGGGTGGGGGGGATGCGATGCACTGGGGAATCATCTGTAGAGTTTGTGGAGAGTTACAGAGCGTGTCAGCTTAAAAGAATAATTGGATTAAGTACCAGACGGCTAGTGATGACAGGGAGAGAGGAGTGAAAGGATCAACAAAGAAGGGGGTAGAAAGAGTGAGGCAGAGGGAGAGAAAGGTGCTGATAAGAGTAACAGGCTATTTGCTGGGCAGGCTCTAGGAACCTCAAGGCAGCAAATAGACATGCTAGGGGAACCCAAGCCGTTATGGTGTAGATTAGAGGGATAAAGGGATAACACTCGTAGTGTCTGTACAACTAACTAGCAGCCCCATGACTATTTGGTTGTAGTTCACATCAAACTCCAAGCGAGCATAAGGCAACCAATATGAGTGAGGTAAAGCTGAAAAGAGACACATTACTTGGTCTCTGCTTGCTTTATGGGCTTTTATACCTTCTTGATGGCCTTTGGAGTAGTGCCATTCTAGAGGCGGTTTCGTCTCAAAATTTACAGCTCATCCCTCACAGTGTCGAGGGCAGAGGCAGTCCTGAGAATAAAACTGAGGACGTAAGTTGAAATAGAGAGGACTGCAAGTCAAGGAAAGTCTCATATTAAAGAGAGGATGACTGTGAGCAAGAGACGTGGAACAACGATTAGAGAGTATTAGGAACAGGATTAAGTCTGCGTACCCTTACATTGTGATTGCATGAAGGGGTATGCAAACTTATCTCTTAGCTTAAGATTATAAAATGGTGATTCAGGTAGTGCAAATGTTCTTATATCATCAACATAAAAAAGTTATAGTTAAATAATGAAAACTCCATTGCTCATGAAGGAACAGTATTAATAGCTATTTGTGCATAAAGTGTTATGTCTTTTTTTACCATTCTAATATTTGGGGATGCAAATTTTACTGTACAGGTTACACCGTGCTTTACAGATTTGTTAATGTTCTTATGCTGAAATAAGAGTTTGTCACCAAACAACACATTTCATTTAAGGTAAAACATTCTACTTTGGTCTCATCAATCTACAAAGCATTCTTTCCACAGATTTCTAGCCAATCTTTGTGACCTTGAGCAATCTAGACAGGAGTAGCAACTCTTAGTAGTGGTGTAACAACACATTGTGGCGCGATACACCACACAGTACACCACCCCAAAAGAATTAAAGCCAACTACAAAACATATGTGATTTTGTAGTAGTTTGAATGTTTTTATTATTTAATAATTTTTGCTTTCAGTCATGGTGTCAAATCTGTAAAAAAAAAAAATTAAATGAGCAAAAGGGCTAGAACTAAGAGTCAAAGGAGTCCTTTGATTTGTCTAAAATAATTACCATTAACCAAAGTCAATACAAATGATTACTGCAGGTCAGTTTGGTTGGTTTGTTGGATACAGTGCGCATGTCTTCTTGTTTAACCTACTGTTTAAAATATTCAATAGATTAATAGTGCATGTGGAATTATATAACTGGTTCAGCTGCTGGGTTTCACTAAAGTGAGAAGCAATGTGCACAGATCATTTCACAGACAGAGACCGTCTCTGTGCTGTCTCTGTGCCTGCCCTGCCACAATAATTTGCCCATCATTTTGTGAGAACGTATAGAGAAGCAGCAATATAGAAATGATGGCAGCATTAAGACCCAACCACATTTCTCAAAACACCTATTTGTCAGTCCAGTTTGTTTTAGTCCTGAAGCCTATCAGCTTCTCTCTTGATCTTTCATCGTCCCATCCATTATCCTCCAGTGCTGGATAAATGTCAAGTAATCAAGCTCTGTAAGCCATGAGTCAAACTAGGCTAGTGCTAGGCTAGGCTGGTTCTTTGTGAAAGCCTGACACAGTATCTAAACTAAATGGACCCCTACTAAATTATTCAGTTCAAGTGGAGTTATAACAAGACAGCATATTCACATCGCTAAGACAACAGAGTGCTCTTCTCTGTATCCCAAGGGACAGCTGATGTATCTGGTCTCCAGTTTTTATTTCATGATTTTACTGAATACATCAGGAAAGCACAGGGGAAGTGCCCGTAATGTGATTAACTACAAAGGTGATTAAAGAAGAGAAATCACCGTGTAGATCTCAATGAATATTACATATGGGGTACATAGGTGTTGTGTTTGTTAGCTAGACTAGACCTTAGAAAAGCATTAAAAGCTTAAGTTACAAGGTAAAATTGCTTGAGATGATCAGATGGAGGGTTAGTCCTGAGCCGATGGAATGGATGGAGTCCCTATGGGCCAACCTGATCTGGTCCCTAACACATGTTTTTAGTGGTAGGGGAAACCGGACCACCCGGAGGAAACCTATGTTAACAAGAGGAGAACATGCAAAATCCAGAAGGTTGGTATCGAAGGTTGGTATCGAACCAGGGACCTTCTTGCTGTGAGACAAAAGTCTTAACCACTCTTCCACCATGCTGCCCTCAGGTACAGTAAAAAGGTAGAGAAACTGAATGCATCTTATTTTCTACTGTCTTTGTCCTTCTTTTCAGCACGAGTCCTCTACCAGAGGCCTGGGAGCTTCCGGTTCTTAGCTGTGTCTGTATATTCTGATGTGATAATAGGTTGAAAGCTAGTAAAATGTCCAAAACCAACTGCAGTTTTTTTAAATGACATGGACTCACAACTCATACGACAACATTTCTAATTGAGAATGTGCAATGCATGGAAACACAAGGACATCATAAAAATACATCTAGGAACTAATAAAACATCACTGCTTTAAACATCTGGAATGGGCAAGAGGTTATATGTAAGTAAATATAAATGAATGCAAGCATAGAAGAGGAAACTTCCAAAGTGAGAAAGTGAGCGAGAGTAAAGAGACGAATGACTGAGAATAAACAGCAGAGCGGTGCAGATTCCAGCCTAATTATTAATGCATGGCAGAGAGCTGCCAGCTCTGTGCCCAGCAGCAACCAGTCTAAGGTCCATCAGCCAAAGAGAAATAGTTCCTGGAGGAGCACAGGTGGAACTGCCAGGTGGGATGAAAGGAACGGATGGTGCAGTCACCTCCAACTATCACCTCTCCCTGTTTCCACCTCAACACACCCACACCGTCTCTCTCTCTGCTCTCACGTTCATCCTATTTGTTCAGTGTGAGTATGTGCAGAGTCACCCTTTTCATCCTTTCCTGTCCACTGTCCAATACATCATATTACTTTGAAAATTCTCTGTTAAAAATTTTTATTGTACAGAAGTCATGGAGCAAATGTTAAAAGGGTCACATTAAAAAGGAGTCACAGAAGATGATCTGATCTGGTCTTTGTTAAATCTGATACATGCAGAAACTGAAACAAAACAGATCATTCTAATTTTAGGAGTAGTCAAGGTTATTCATTTTAAACGCTGATGAAACACAACAGTATTTTTTTTTAAGTGTTTACATGTAGGTCCTTACAACAACAGGATTTGGTTAACAATGCTATAAACTGTAGCGTCAAACATTTCAAGAAAAGAACTAAACAGAAATAAATCCTGCAGAGGACCTTGTTGTGCGTTACGTTACATAGTAAAGTGTTTCTGTTATTTTGGCCAACCCTCTTTGAAACCTCCAATCCCCACAGTCTGAGCCTGTGAAGGTCAGAGGTCATTCAAGCACAATGATCAACATCACAACACACAGAGGACCAAACATTTGTTCTCTGCAGGTGATAGAAAGTACAACCTCTTCTGATCTTTAGTTCTGTTTGTACCTTTTTTTGTCTTCCTTGGAGAAAAATTTTGGGAGGATTGTTGAGGTAGTGAGTGGAGGAGTAGGTTTGAACAAGAGGATCTTTTAAGCACATGGGTATGAGTTCCTACTCAAACCAGTATACCTAATGTAATTATTTAAGGGTTGCTGTAACTGCACTGTGAGTAATCAGTAGTCATTTAATGTTATTAATATTAAACAATGATAACATTAAGATGAGGAGAAGAAAGTCAAACCAGGATTATTTTATTCCACAAAGCTACAAAAAAATGTCAGTGTTTACTGTAGTTTGAGCACTTTGAAGTTGAACTGTGCCAAGACAGATAATAAACAATGTTTTCATGTTATGTGTGAGCCCCTGAAACTTTCGAGTGAAGCTTTGTAAAATAAATACGAGAGGAAAAGAATAAGAAGAAACAGAATGTTATCAAGGAGAGAGAACCAGTTTAAATTTCGTTATGTATTTTATCAATGACGTGTAGCTGCACTCCGTGCCCCTCCTTCCCATTTTTCTCCCCTTTTTCCATTTGAAACCGTTGCTCTTCCATCCCAGACTATTTTTACCCAAAGTTTCATTACCATGATAAAACACATGCATGAACAAAAGATAAACTCAAAGAGACAGCCCAGCCAAAAACCTGGATTTGAGAGGCTTATTTTCATCTTTCTTTCTTGTCTTCTATTCTTTTATGTTGCTCTTTTCTTTTTGCTCGGAAAAATTGAAAGAGACATGCCTTTTCTTTTGGCCTGTGCCTCATTATGGTGCCATTCAGGTCTGCTCTTTTGTATGAGGCCAGCCCAGAGCCATGCACGGGCACAGCGGAGCAGCCGGTGGATTACTCACGTCAACACTTCAACAGAACCACCAAACACTCTGGCAAATGCCCCTGCCAAGTGTACCATGATTGTTACATGCTTTAATAAGTGTAGCCAAAGACCCATGCCAAGATTAAGCCAACGGGAACAGCTGCTGTACCGTGCAGACATCAGTGCAGACAATACATTCTAGGTCTTTAAACCAGGTCACGGATATCATAATACTGGACAGAATGTATTGCCGTGCACTGGTAATCAGCATGAAAAGTGTAGTCTAGTCACACAGAGCATTGCATCTGAAATTGAGAACCAATACAATTAGACTTTTAGAATTCAAAAAATTTTTTGTCCTTGAGAAGCTGAGGTCATTGTCTGCTTATGAAACAGAAACACAACACACAGCATCACTCTGCTTAACATTAGAAAATGAATAATAATTCATTTTCAGACAATACAAGGATGCATTCTCAAGCATAAGAAAATATTGTGACAAATGCTGAATAAACACACCTAGTGAAGAAGTCAAATACTGAAAAGGTAAGAATATAAAGGTAAGAAAAAACTGCTGTTTCACCCATTAAGTGAACTGTTAACCAGAGAAAGCCCACTCACCCCATCACTTTAACATATAATTTACCTTTATTTATGTTATTTTTAAATTAATATTAAAGTTAAAAAAACTATACCATTATTGGTGTATTTGTTGGAGGCAAGTCACAGAAAAAAAGATTACCATATTTAATGTGCTGTAACAATCAACATTTTTACACTAGATAAACATGTGCTACGTGTAGAAAAGGCAGCTGTTTGAGAAAGTGCTGTTAAACTATGTGCATCCAGGACTAATCAACAGACAATATCTGTTATCAACTAACTGGTAAACTTAATGACTATTACCGGCCACACGTTAAAATGTTATGCTAAGGAGAAGACTACACAGGACACGGCTAAAAGGACAGCAATTACTGGACTTGAGTACTTTTATTAGATTGACAACAAAGAAATGCTAACACAGCTCATTTTCTGCTGTATGTGAGATGCAGGTTTGCCAACATGTCATTGGATTATGCAGGTTCAGTTCAGTTCTGTTTAGTTGTGTACTTATTCCCACTCCCCCCTCGCCCACAAATATAAAAAAGACACATTTTACACACATGGTAGAGGTGTCTTGGACAGCATGTTGTGTATTTCAGTGTCTGGTACGTTGTGCATGTCTGTACTGTTTCTGCAATTTGAGTTTGGTGTGTTCATATATCAGAGCTGTTCTCGTGCTCCCTACTGGGACAGAGGACATTTGCTCCCTTTATCACTGTTGCATGTAGTGCTCATTATGACCTTTTGCTGTGGTAAGTCAGTTTGCAATTGTTTTCAAACACACACACACACACACACACACACACACACCACTAGGACTAGCACACCTGCACATGTAAACATGCACATACACAGCACATAACATATACTATATGAATTCAAAAATAAGCTCAGTAGACAAACTTTCTTAAGCTTTGTAATTAGGCTCATTACTTTTGGTCAGTTTGGAATTTTAAATAAAAAATATCAAGCAACAACAGAGCTCAATATCAGATTTGAAGAAATGAAGTGGCTTTCAGCAAGTGGCTACCATCTTCTTAGCAGCTTTTACTCTAGCAAACCAGATCAATTTCTGAAATACCTAATGTTGACGAATCACGGCTATTGTTGTGGGTAGAGACACAAATAAGAGTAAAAGTCCAGAAGCCATTTAATTCCAAAAGTGAGACATTTGTGCACAGTCACACATCATATGAATGAAGGTCCCAGGAATGCTCATGGAGTACTGTACAATCTGCAAAGGGGATTGTTAAGTTTTCTTTAAGGTGCAGTTTAGAAGGTTGTTGAATAAGCTCTATGAGGGTAACTGAAATGAATGATTATGTCTAGATTACCAGACTTATTTGAAATGTTTTCGAGGTAGCATTTCCATTGATTACATGATAAACCTGTTAACAAACAAACGAAAAAATAACAGTTGGTTCCATGTTCAGTGGAATCCAAGAATTTAACTGCCAGAGCAAATGACTGTCAGTGTTTGACTATATGGCCACTTTGAATAGTCTTAAATCTGTCTTCAATTTGTTTCACCACCTCCTGGAATATTTTGTTATTGGTGAATCTAGTACAATAACAAAGCACCTTCTAAAGCCTGTTGGCCACTTACAGCTAGCACCTTTCCATGTTTTCTAGCTTGATTCACTCATATATGTCAAAAACTTGAATCTCAAATAAAACTCCACTCCCTGTTGAATACTGATGAAAAATAATAAGTTATGAACACAGAAAGGAGGGCTCAAGCTAATCATGTGATGACATCCGTTTGTATAACTTGGACTAACATCTTTAAAAGAGAACAACCACTTTACATTTTTACTTCTGTTACACTGTCATATATTTGATCAGAGATTCAGGTGTGTTAGTCTTGTAGATGCTATAGTACCCTTGAGCCTCAAGCAGATATGAGAACGAAGAGGAGATGAGGGCTATAGACGTTTATGTAGCTATTTTCTTTGTAACTCCTAATCTCCACATTTTTTTCTGTTATTCATTTTCAGTTTTACAGTACATTTCTCTGCATTAGAAAGTGTACAATCAGAGGAGTTTACTTCAGAAGTGAAGCCTTACAGAAGTGAAGCCTTTTTCAGGAAGTCCCGAAATTGTTTAGACTGTGGTGTCAGTGCACACTGCAGTGCCATAATGTAAATGGGCAATAAAACCCCATAGATGACTGCTGCATAGCTTTTACTATGAAACCTAATTGCAAGAATCCTTGATTAGATTCACAGCTGGGAAACTGACTTTGAAGGGTAATATTCTCAGGATGCAAAACAACAACAGTGAGCGGTGATGGAAGAGATAAGAAAAAAACAAAACATTTGTTTTCTTAACCGTTAAACAGTAAAATACCCCTAAAGATCGTTACATGGAATCTTACACCAGGACATTGTGATCAGGAGAGAAATACACAGTTGAACAGCTTCAATCTACAGTAACACTTTAAGCTTGTTTACTATACACAATATTGTATGTGGTGATACTGAACCTTCACAATTACACCTGATGGCACAACTAGTTCCTCAGAAGCTACTGTGGTAAAGATACTACCATATGTGCATACTAGCATGTGTATACTGAAAAGGAGGCGGGCAAAGATCAGTTGTCATGCTATGAGAACTATGAGAGCTATGAGAGAGGGAGAATAAAAAATTTAGGGAAGGGAAGCGTTAAAAATTGATTTACTTGATTTTAAGAGACAGAAAAAAGTCCTTCCTTATCCACTTTTTTTATTGCACTTCCATCCTCTATGTTTTTTCCTCCTGTAGTTGCTGACTTAGCTTTCAGGGAGAGTCCTCCATGAAGCCAGCCCTGGCTTGATTTCAGTGGCACAGGAGTACTGTTGCGTGTGTGTTTCTGAGAGAGACAGAAACAGCGAAAGAGAGAGGAACAAGGAGCAAGAAGCAAGGAAAATACTGATGATACTGAATACTCTAGTTCTCTTATGTGTCCCAAAAAGTGTGCACATGGGTGGAGGTTTAAACCATGTGCCATTTAGTGTTGACTATTATTTGGGGAAGAGCTATAGTGAGGAATTGAAGCTGTATTCAATGTGAACACACTGAAAATGGTCAACAGCTTGTCAACAGCTGTGCATGTTTGTAGGTGTTAATGATTAAGGTGTTTTAGTGCTGTGTGTCAGTACTGCAGATAGTATGACATGATATTGCAGCTAGGCAGAGAAAGTGTAAAAAAAAAATCATGGCTTTGTGTGAAAGAAAGCAAAACACTGGTTAAAATAGAATGATTTTTTTTGGCAGACAGTATACCGTATACACTATCATATACACTATCATCAGTATTTCCTTTCTCTTTGTGATATTTGTGTAAAGCGCATAGTCTGATGCGCCACTGTTTTAATTGAACAGTAAACATCAGCAGACCAACCAGGATTTTTATGCAGTCCAGTGTTCATATTGATCATCTCCTCTTATCAGTCCCCCTACTTTTTCTGCATCCCAAGTTGATAAAAAAATCCATTTGTGTATAATATATTTATATGTTTTGCATTTGCATGTAGTGCATATTCTCTCTCTTTTGCTCTTCATTCTCATACTGAGAAACACAAATATGGTGTTACACACCCTTACCTTTACTTACACTCTTGTATTAATAGAGCTCTTGTGCCTGCGCGTAAAACCTGAATACGCACAAAGACGTTCAAGTAAAGAGATGCTCACTTGTTCATACGCAATAGGCAAGCTGAATGCATCCAAATATAGCATCCCATTACATCCCACTGTCATTATTATTCCTTTCATCGCCCTTATCAGCAGTGTGGGGCTTATTCAGCTGGTCGACAGTGAGGCCACTTTTATGGAGCTCTCCTCACCTCCCCACTTAATGACATCACCATACCCTCCTCATACCCTTTTTAGTTCCTGTCCTCCGTCTCCCCTCTCTGATATTTCCATCTGGGTGTCCTCCCTTCTGTTTTTCCTCCCCTCTCTCTTTCTCCCTTCCTGTTTAGTGCAACCCACTGATGAATAACACCCACCACCGTGTACAGAGAGATATGAAGAAGGACATAGTTGCATATCTCAATGGACTACCTTTATGTTAACACTATTGACCGATTCATACACAACATCTAATGACAACTATAACTAACAACAGTTGAAATGAAAATAAAAATGAAATAAATTAAATGGAGGGATGAGATGATGAAACAACACAGAAAAGAAGAGTCAATAAGTCGAAGGTGAGAGGAAATAATGTCACATAGTGTATTCTCTGACCCCTTAAATTTTTAATTCTATAGCATCTGTGACTCTTCGGGTGGTTTTGACACACAAAAAAAAGTCATTTGAGGTGCTGTTTGCTTTTAACACTTTTTAACACCTTTAACCACTATGTAAACATGGTAATATACCACAAAGAGCATAGACTGCAGATTGTGAGATGCAGTGAAATTACAAACACTCAACCCCACTATCATTCAACACCAAAATAATTTTTTCCTATTCTATTATTTCAGAAGACTCTGAGACTCCACAACTGCACACCTGTGGGCTGTGAAAAACACTTGTGTTCTCACAAAGCATCTACTCCCCTTCCAAATGAGACACATACCAACCACAGTGAAGTCCTCTAAAACAGGAAGAGAGCACTTGAGTCAGGGCTTAATGGGCGAGAGTGGCTCAAGCAGCTTGTCAAAGCAATGAACATAAAGAAACACACAGGGAAAGCCTAGGGTCAGTTCAAGGACTAAAGGAAAGGAAAAGTAGAAGAGACTAAAAAAATGTGAGTGTCTCAAAAAAACTAGAGAGCTGGGCGGGCAGGAACAGAGAAAGGAAGTATAAAGGAAAGAAGAAAGGAGAGTGTGGAAAGGTTTAAATGTGATGAGAGGGGACATTGTAACTGAAGCTTTACCTAAAAAGAGGGGTCAGGAGGGAGGAAAAAAACGGGAAGTGAAGAGATGATACATTGTTGGCCCTACTGAAGGAACATGATTGTACTGGGAGACACAATGTGTGGGAAAAAATAAGAATAAATTATCATATGTGAGAGGTGGACTAGAATAAATATTTTGGATCAAAGTACAAAGAACTGAAAAAAAAAACATTCGTTCAATAATTTAAAGGCAGAGGACAAAACAATCTGAGAGTAGAAGCTGCTATCATAACATCTAAGACCCAATGTCTTAGATTTATATATATATATATATATATAAACCCAATTCCAAAAAGGTTGGGACGATGTGTAAAACCTAAATAAAACAGAATGCAATGATTTGCAAATCTCCATAACCCATATTTTATTCACAATAGAACATAAACAACATATCAAATGTTGAAACTGAGATATTTTACTATTTCATAGAAAATAGTAGCTCATTTTGAACTTGATGGCAGCAACACATCTAACTAAAAGTTTGAATATGGGCAACAAAAGGCTGGAAAAGTAATTGCTGCAAATAAAAAAACTAATGGAGGAGCATTTGACAACCAATTAGGTTAACTGGCAACAGGTCAGTACTGTGTATAAAGGACCATTTCAGGGAGGCATGAGCAGACGTTCATCAATCTGTGAAAAACTGTGCATACAAGGTGTGGAACAATTTCCGAAAAATGTTCCCTTAACCTAAAATTGTAAAGACTTTGAAGATCCCACCATCTACATTGTATAATATCATCGAAAGATTCAGGGAATCAGGAGGGATCTCTGTGCACAAGGGACAAGGCTGAAGGTCAAAACTGGATGAATGTAATCTTTTGGCCCTCAAGTGGCACTGCATTAAAAACAGGTCTGATTCTCTACTGGACATCACTGGTTGGGCTTAAGAACACTTTACAGACAGTTGTTAAAAGAAGAGGGGATACTACACAATAGTGTTGTTAGGTTGAAACTGTCAGAAAGGTGATAATTCTACTATGTGTTCATTATTGAGGTCAAAGTGGGTAGTGGAGTCCTACTGGAGTGCATTATAAGAAGAGGTGGTTCTAATGTTTTGGCCACCTTAGTTAAAATGAATGAGGTGGCGAAAATGAAGGACATGAAAGACACACCAGTGTATAGAAATGTTTTCTTCTCTATTCTCAGCAGAAGGGACAATGAGACAAACACTGCTTGAAGAGTAAAGGTATGTGCAGGCACAAAAGTGTCTTTTCAGCAAGTAAAAAACAAAGTCTATAACCAGAAGCAATGTTTAAAAATAGTTTCAACCTTAGACAGCACATTGGCTGCCATTTTGAATAAATGGAGCATGAAGGAGGGATATACAGCCTAGGAAGTGCCAAGCTAGGCCCCAAGACCCTCCTGAATCTGAATGTCCATTCTTTTTTTGTGAGTTACATCTTCAATAGCATCAAATAGAGAGCCACGGGCAATGCTGTGGAATCCAGCTAAAGTATGTGTTTTAATGTCTCTGTTAGGTGAATGGTATTTATATTGTGGAAAGATGATTCCATCTGCATTTGGAAGCATATTTAACTTTTGCTATAACCTTTAACCTTTAATTACAAGCTGGATGGTGCTTCTCCTCTTTAAACCCCAGAACAGGGCATCCATGGTTGCCTTTGTTTTTTTTATTTGCAGCACTTACTTTTCCAGCCTATTGTTTCCCCTGTTCCAACGTTTTTGAGATGTGTTGCTGCCATCAAATTCAAAATGAGTTAATATTTTCCATCAAATGGTAAAAAAAACTCACTTTCAACATTGGATATGTTCTTTATGTTTCTATTGTAAATAACATATGGGTTGAAGAGATTTGCAAATCATTGCAATCTGTTTTTAATTACAACAATTACTTTTGTGGTTTTGTACTGTATAGCAAGAGAGAGAGAGGGACAGAGAGTGAGAGAGTGTGTACTCATAAAAATAGCAGGCCTTGAGATCCTCCTCCTCTTTATTTGAACTTACATAAGTCTACAGTGAAAGTATGCAAGACTAACATGCACGGAAAATTGTAGGAGTGAACGCATACTTTTGATAAACTGCAGCACAATGCAGCAGCAGTACTGTGTGTGGAGCTACAAGTACATACAGTACAGTATAGATATACATCACAATAAACATGACTGAAAAAACAAATTGTTCCAAATATTAATGCAACAGTTGGTTCAGCCACGAAAATGAATCACTTCAAAGGATCGTACTTGCCTATGTGCTGGAGAACAGGGTTCACCTCTCCTGCCATTAAATCCTTCATGACCTTGCAGTGCTGTGGACCACACAGTGCCACACCTGCCTCCACCAATCTGTGTCTTCACACTGACAGTAAGCACACACATCACTAGGTTCACTGTTTTAAGCCATGCACTGAAATCAGACTCTGCACACAGCAATTACAAATGCTCATCTAAGCAGGCAAACACATTCAAACAGTTTGTATTTATCTGTATCCCCCTGCTCCTGCTCCATTCACCAGCATTTTCTGCTACATTCAGTGCCAGCATCAATCTCCTCTTTGCTCTTAAAGTCTCTTTGCTTGAATAGCATTCTCCGCTCAGGCTTGTGTCCATATTAATGAGCTCAGCAGAGGGTTTCCTGTCACTTTGACCACTGCTGACCAAAAACATCCACCACTTATTAGAAGCAAATAAACCTCCAAATTCTTGTCTGTTTTCAAATTTATCCTTAATGACGTTATTTAATTTTGTCCATAAACACACAGCAGTCATCTTCAGAATGGGATGGAGCCATGTGTTTGGCTTAAGAGGCAGTTAAAGAGAGATGTGGTTGTTGCTGTTATCTGAGGTGGGACTCACATGTCACAAATACATTTGATAATATATGTAATTAGCTATCCACACTGAACTAAGATTAAATGGAACATCAAGGCAATATTGGTTCAATCAGGAGCATCAGAAACACATGTTTTAGGATAAATTGACATTTTTTTGAGGTTTTTGGTATTTGGATGAATTTTTAACCCTTGTCTTCCTTGTCTATGTCTATCAGTCCCATGACTGAACATGACTGAACTCTTAATGAATAATTGATGACTCTGCGTAACAGTGTTGCAGAACAGTGTTGAATTGCTGCACTGAATCAGAAGGAGAGGCGGGTGTGAACACAGCTTGTGTGTACTGCACACTTGTCTAGTATCTGGGCCAATGTGTGACTCTGTGTTCATTCGATAAAGACTCCCTCCAGGAGTCCCACAAAACCCAACCCAACCAGTTATTTGCAAAGGCAATGTCCCCCGCACTTCCTCTCCTCCACCTCTCTTCAGCACAGTTCAATGCCCTAACCCTCTTTGAACTGATTGTCAGTTTATGGACTGCATCATGCTGTGCTGACAAACTGCTCAGATGCTGATGAAGTCACAGTGAAGTTCAATGGGAATGAGATCTGACCGTACACTGACCAGCAGAGGGAGCTAATCTTTGTCTTTCATCATCTTTCTTCTGTTAACGATCCATCTATAATAAATAAAACATATTTAACTTGAGTTTCCACACTCCATATTTCATACACATTTCTGTTTTAAAAACAAGAGTAAAATCAGCCAGAGAACATTTTTTTTTTTAAACCACATTCATCCTCATCGACATGCACCTTTCCTTCCAACATCTATTGTTCTTCCACTCGGCCTTGCTGTAATATGTGATTATGCAGTTTTTTTTTGATTTCTCATTAATATTTCTATTGAGAGAAAGTGAAGGAACAGTATGGATGATTGTGCTGAGCCACAAATTAGGTGAACACACATGCAGTATATATGCTCACATTATTACAGCACCCACATCAATATTTAGGAGATGAGGGCTTGACCACAATCCTACACACGACATGTTTACAGTTGGAAGTAAAGTCACTGTTTGCAATTTCCTGGTTTTCTGCATAAATTGGCCATGAAAAGTAATCTGCCTATGGAAAAGGGACTTTTTTTAACAAACTGGCCACAGTCAGTCAGGATGGACTGATGGTCCTCCACCCTGACAGTGAGGACAGGAGGCCCACAAGGTTGTTTGCTCAGCCCCTTCCTATACTCCTTGTACACACAGCAGTACCCCTTCACATGACACCATTGCAATCATCAGATTTGCAGATGACACATGAAAACTCATGTAGAGATCTGTATGTATCTTTTTATTGTAATAGGTAATCCAACCCTATAAAATTGTTTAAATCAATATAATACAATATAAATACAGCATAATTGGTTTAAAAAATGAAAAGAAATTAAGAACCAATGAACAAATGAAGATGAAAACAGTATGCATGAAGGATCCCACAAGGAGATGGGAATACAACAACAAGTGTCAAGTGGATTCAGTTTCATTGATTCAGCAGGAAGCAGATATGCAAAAATGCAGAGAATTGAGTAACAGCAAGGGATGTGGGCTAAAAAAAATGATGAATGATGGGAAAACAGCAGTCTTTTAAGGAAGCTCCTATAAATCGACCTTCAGCCTCCTGCCAAAGACCCCCCAAATAAAAAAACAAAACAAAAAATGTGTTATTTCACTGGAGAAAAATAACACTGATGTTATAGGCAGAGTTACAAAATTTGAAAGGTAGCACATTAAACATTTTCTTTATAATGGAGACAAAGAATTGAGGTGAAGCATTTAAAGACTAAAAGTAGTGCTTGTTGACATTACCTATTAATTATTTAATCTCCATATTATTTGAATGTTGTCTCTGGCCTCTGTATAGTTTAAGAAAATACCAAAGATTATCCATCATAAATTCTCAGAAATAAGGTGATATATTTAAATGTCTAATATAGTTAAAATAAAAATAAAAAAATACTGAGTTTACATTAATAGACTAATAAAAAAAACATTCTAGTAAGCAATTTACCATTATTAAACAAATTTATGATTATCAAGTACTACTCTATTTTCTTGGTAAATGAGTGCAGCTGATATGCTTATAATGTGTTTATGACAGCTTCTGAACTGAAAAGCTTCCAGCTGAAACACCAGACTGTTTCAACACTGCTCAACTCTACTGTATCTTTACAAATATGCCCAGCTTACTTTAGCTCTACAGGAAAATCTGACACATGTGATACAATCCTTTATACATGTAGATGAGCAAGATGGAACAGCATTCACTACAAATCCATCACAGCTTTCTTTGAAATAAAAAGGAAGGGGACACAGGCAAAATATTGATCCAGGAGTTATTTTTGTTGTTGCCTTTAGTATGGTAACACAAAGAGGAAGACACAATGTGCAAACATATACAGTACATACACTCTAACTCACACACACTTGCTTCAGAAGCAGACGTATTTTACTGTGTGTAGGCAATTAAAGATCCATGCCTAAGGGGGCGCCGAGGCCAAAGTCACAGTGCTCTGTGCTCTGACAAACATTTTCTCGATTACCAGTAGAGTAACTGTTCTGCACAGCCTCAAGCTCTGTTATATATTCTCTTACACTTAGGCTCCGGAGGGAGACAGTGGGGGAATTGGGTGAAAAAAGAGTGGCCACAAGAGTAAAGGAAAAGTGTTGAAAAGGAGCAGAGGAATAGATGAGCACATGATAAGAGTAGCCAAATGCAGAGTAATCAGGATCTACCTCCAGCCATCAATAAAGATGAATAATTTACCAATAACCTTTTCAAAACTGCCAATCTCTCTATGTCCTTCTGACCAGACTGGGTTGGAAAAGACAAAAAGTGCTCAACTGTGGTAAACTGATCAGTATGGTTAAGAGGGTTGTACAGGAAATTAAAAATCAATGTGTTTATTAGAGAATATGCAGTTTGTGTGTAAGCTACAGTTAAAGCACAGCATTTCTTTGGTTCTCAGGGAGATTATTAAAACTGTCACTGTGCCAGCTGTTGATGCTCGTTGGGGGCAGAGTAGTTTGTGTACAAACACACACACACATACAGCTCAGTGGCAGATACATCAAAGCATTTCATTGCTTTTCTCCAACTCATATAGAGTGAAATGATTTTTTCCATAGCTGGAGAATGATGCGCAAAGCGTCATGTAGCTACAACCCCAATGTGGATGATCTTTGAATCAGCAGATTGAATCCTGCATCAGACAAGGGTGAGACAACATTCCTCTCCTAAACTCCAGCAACTGGTCTCCTCAATTCCCAGACAGTTGTTAAAAGAAGAGGGGATGCCACATAATGCTAAACATAGCCTTTTCTTGAGATGTGTTGCTGCCATTAAATTTAAAATGAACTAATATTTTCCATGAAATGGTAAAATTTAATTTTCAACATCTGAGATGTTGTTTATATTGTAGTGTGAATAAAATATGGGTTGATGGGATTTGCAAATCATTGCATTTTTTTTTTTATTTAGGTTTTTACACATAGTCCCAACTTCTTAGGGACTGAGTATTTTTTTACATAACATGTTAAGACTATTATTTAAGATTTTATTTTATAGAAATGATCATTCATGCAGTGATGTAGGACCCCAGAAGGCTGAATGGAAGAGAGGGCAGACGTGAGTTTTGTCACTGAGAGGATATCAGTAAAGTTCCGATTATAAACTCCACCGTGTGAACACTAGGTGGCGACATCCAACTCTGTCTTAGAGCAGTGAACACTGTGCTGACTAAGGGCTGGCTGACAGCAAGATGTGCCAAGTCTATATACAGTACATGTGTGCTAACATGTGATTGAGAGTGAGGTGTGTTTGTCCTTGTAAAGTTGCTGCATAGATTGTTCTTCATCGTGAGCGTATACCACTGCATTGCCCAAGGTCTGAGCCTGTCTTGTTTGTTCCTAACCGATATAAAGCATTATGTAAACCTGTGTCTGTTTACCACATCACAGTTATTACATGTGTGAAAGAAGTGTTATTTCATATCTACATGTTGTACTCAGCACTCCCATTTTTTCTTCTCTGCCTACCAAAAACATTAGGCTGTAACAGTAAAAATGACTGATTCTCTATCCCCCCTTCTGCCTCTCTGTTGCTCACTTAATCTCTCTGGCCTCTCACTCTCTCTCTCTCTCTCTCTCTCTCTCTCTCTCTCGCTCTCTCTAAATGTGGATCCATAATGTTTAGTGCAAACTCGCAAACTCAGATGCTGAAAGAGAAGAGGGAGGTGTTAAGAATCGAAAGCATGATCTTACAATGTTGCAATGTGCCGCAAATAAAACTGCTGCATTGAGAGATGGACAGGGAAGGAGTTGTAGTCTATACTGAAGCAGGAAAATTGATTACAGGAGGAACAGAAAAAGGAAATCTAGCATGGAAGGAAAAAGAGAAGGGATGGGCACCTGGCTCTGCATCTACTTGGGAAAAAAAACTCCAGGGTCTGTCAATTAGAGGCTGGGTGACACCACTGTTTTCCACGATAGCTAGTAAATCCTGCACCACAAGACAACCCACATACCTCTGTACAGTGAACATTTGAGCTAATACCCACAGACACATGATTAAGCATAAAGACATACAGTACACACAAAGGAGGACACACAGACGGAAGTTCAGCATGGTTCAACATCTACAGCATCTAAAAACTTTTTAAAACGATATTTAGTCTGTTTAAATTTAAGTTAACAAACTATAAATGAAATGGCAGCACATGAACCACCATATGGTTTACAAAAAACATGTTCTCTTTTGATCTGCATCTGTGACCCTTCTGCAGAAATACTGTGTTGCTTTTCCCTAACTGTAAATTCCAGGTCAGCTATTAACGGAACCTTAGGGTTATTTTTTTATTTTAGACATTTGTCTCTCAGGGAATTTCTTTGGAAGAAAGTAGTAGAAAGTATTATCCAGTATAACAGGAAATTCTCTTTATAGGAATAAATGTAAATTGGAATGCAGTTGAGCCTCACAAATGAAATGCTACCTACCTACTGTACAGGATGGGAACTAGAAGTTGGGATGGATTTGTTAAATGTTTTTTTAACTGCTATTTTCAAGGTCAAGAACGAACATTTTCAAAGGCTTTACGCCAATCCCTTTCATGGGTTCACACGGTGGAAAATGTTCCAGATGTTGATTTCACATAAGTTTTTATGCTGGATGCCCTTCCTTCTGCAGCCCACCCATTTTATCCGGACTTGGGACCGGCACCGGGGTGGCCCTTGGTGGCTCGGCGGGCCCCAAACTGGTGGGGTGGATGCTCTACCCATTGGGCCATCAGGTCCCCCAAAGTCTAAATAGGATTTGGGTCAGATTATTATTTTATATATAGCTCAACATATTGTTTTGACAATTAGGAATAACAGCGAAGGGATAAAAATATTAAATAAGAGATCTGTGGGACTGAACCTGGATATTTTGGAAGCCTGCTATGAGAACCAATATTACCTTCATCGGTTAAAAAGTGTCTCACTGGGACTCATTTCTTAAAAAAATAATACTTTACTTTTATCATTTTAGGATCAACAAAGCATTATCACATTGCAACAATTTGAGACTAATTAATTGGCCATGCCTCTACACTGAAAACCACAGTTTTCAGATTAATTGCTAGTTAAAGGTACAGACTTGGCACTGAAGCAACATAATATTTCAGTTAAAGTAATTTTATAACAATAACACTAGATGTATAACATTTTATCACAGAAACTGAAAAAATCCTACCCACACTTTACTGGCCATGTACCTGGAGAGAAGAGCATAGCATCTCTGTGTGTGCTGGGTAGGATGAGAAGTGAAGAGGATCAAATCAAAGTGACCCCACCTACTCCTCAAGGGGATTCAGATGAAAGTGTTTACAAATGGCTAAGCTTTTAATCACAGGTCTGTGATGCTATGACACTGTGATGACACTTGACACAAGGATAAGATGACTCATGAAATCTGTACTCCACTAAGTAAGATTTGTCATTAGGGAGCATAGAGTGATGCTCCAAGGCACCAGCCACGGCCACACTTCTGTCCTTGTAATGTAATTATCTGTAACCCAAAAGGACTGTTGTGGTCATAAAAACTAAATGTGAACCTCCTCTTTAAAAGCTCTACCAAGCTTCTGTAACTTATACAGTAAAAGGCGTTTCTGGATGCCAGTTTTGTCTATGCAGGTTTAATTTAGTCAGGAAATTCAGAATCCAATCACGAACTCAATCTTCTCTTGCCTATCACATTAAATAAATCAGACAGACATTCTTTATAGTCCACACTCAGAGAACTGGAATTGAGAATTACAGCCGGGAAGCTGCACTGCTGTAATGACCCTTCTGTCCTGCTGGGTTTAGAATTGAATTATTCCTCTGCCCTCTGGTACGCACACACAAACACACACAAAAAATGGAATATTGATCAGGTAAATAAGACACCCATCGGTCTATGAACAGGGAAAGGCTGCAGAGTCACCCGGGGGTCACTTCATCTGTGGCTCTACTTTTGGGCTATGTTGCATCGGTCACACAGCTCATCATCAAACACACAAGATCATTAACAAAAAAACACTGCTTTCCACACATATAGAACTGCAATACAAAATATCTGGTCTAAAACACTTTTTAGTAGCAACTATAACACAATGTTACAAAATACAAATTTTACCACCTATTCTATGGTAACAGTAAGTATCCCAGCATATGTGTGAGGCCAGTGCTAACATGCTGATGCTAATCAGGTAGAATGTTTACCATGTTCACCATTTTAGATTAGCAGTTTGGAGATAAAAACAAAAATGTCAGTGTCATAGCAGTGCTTTGGGCAATCACCAAAGTATGTAGGAAAGTGATTGACCAGCCAACAGACAATCACCGCCATCTAAAAACAAAAATCTTTGCACATCCAAGGCCACTCATTTAAATGAATGAAAAGGAAAGGCAATGTCAAAATCATAAGGTCACAAAAAGGTGGTGGTGAGAACAGACAAATGCATCAAATTTTACTAAACACAGTTACACCACATTTGTTTAAAGCTAAAGGCACGGAGACAATGTATCTTTCCAAATAGCAGAGCAGATGAAAACAGTAACTGAAAGATGCCATGTTGCAGAGCTTCCAAGCTATTGAACATTTTAGTCCAAGAGGTGCTGCAGAGTCTGTGGATATCAAGGCAAAACTCAGAGTACCTTGACATCAAACTGCACTAAGCTCCCTATCCCACCTCTTGTCCTTTCCCTCTCTCCTCATCAGCCACTAGCTTAAAGGGAAAGAGCTCAGGTTGAGTAAGGGATGGCAAAAGCTTCCCTCTTTTCACAACAAGCTGTCCAGCAATGCCCTATCAAATTCCTCCAAGAAGATATTTCCTCCTTCTTTCTCCTTCTTCTCTCCAATTCTCTCTTTTATTTAGGCACGATGAGGATCCTTTTCAATAACACTGATCTCTCAATTCTTGTTTCTGAGAGTTACGTAACAGCTGCACTATCGGAATAACAATTGGGAGAAGAGATTAGCGCAATCGGCCAAGGAGACGGAGAGCAGATGAAGGCGAGGGAGGGAGGCACGAGGACGAAAATCTAGGAAGCCCCTCTCAATATGACACATAATTTCACATGCTGCTTCACACATGGATACATTCAACCGTGCAGAGGGAAGACAAGCACACACAGAAGCTGCTAATGTTGATCATTTTTGAAGATCTACGCGAACCTGTGTTGAAAACTAATGCTTTCCTGAAATCGCTGCAGTCGTACGTGTCAGTTCAGCTTTATTTACTATGATCCGCCAGGAAAAACACAAATAGATCTGTGTCTCTCTGGCTTGTGAGGATTATCACAATCATGCATCAGGGTTTCTTTTATTACAGAAAAAAAATAACAGGAAATATGCAGGTGCAGATGCTTATGGCTTCAGTCTTATAATGAAAGAATGAATCACTGAATTTTCAACCATTTAAAAATATCCTCAGGCTTGGGAGTTTCAGGGAAGCTGATCTCTGCAGAGTAGGCTTGATGTTATTTCGTTTATTTCATTATTTTGTTCTGTTCCAACAAAGAATAAAAAGACCGTTTGAGCAGGAGGGGGTTCCCTCTTATCAAATGAGCATACTTTAAGTAGGTGTGTCTCTGCTAGCTTATGAATAATGATTCACTATGGCTCTGGTAAAGGAAGGGGGGGCAGAGGGGTGAGGGCTGGTGAACTGGCCTCACGTGTGCCTTCCATTCCCGCTTTAATTAAAGGAGAGTAGGCATCAGCTTCCCAGCCAACCTGCGCCAGCAGCACTTACTGTAGAGCCAGGAGCTGGACTCACTGAGACTCATTCCCATGTTCCATCAACATGACTGAGTGCCTCAGCTGGGCCCGCTGAGTCATCTGTCTGAGGAGATCCACAGGGCTACCTGGGCTCAAGTATATACAGTTATTGTTTTATTATGTCATTTTTTGTGCTTTCTTTTGCAACTGTTTAACAAAACCTGATTGAAAAGTTAGAGCCATTTATGTTGAAAAAGCAGCTATTCTCAACAGAAATAGATGTTTTTTTTGTTTGTTTTTTTTTTTTTTTTTTTTTTTTGGACAACTCAATTTAAAATTGAGCTACATTTGGATGGTAACTCAATTCTTTTTTTTTTTTTTTTGTTACTTTTTCTTGGCTTTGCAGAAAGCTCAATCAGACGAATATCAGGAGCATTGGAATGCTGTGACTGACATAGATTGTCATAGACTGTTACACTCACAATCATAATGTTTCAGTTGTCAAAGTAGGACAAAGTGTCTTCAAACACCTGACACGGTAGCAACTCTTGTATACATAAATATAGCAAATATTTGTGTCATTAGAACATAGAGGAGGCAAGGCAACAGCTTGACCAGAAGAATGGTTCATTTAAATTCATCACAGTAACCAGTGAGGGTACAGTTGAGCAGGCCAACAGGACTGATCAGCAGACAGGTGCTAGAGTTGGCTCTGGTGGGCTTAGTCACTGCTACAGCAGCCCTTGCTGCAAACACTGAACAGCAACAACACACACTAGAGTAACAAGAGCACACTAGAGTAACAATTTGTCTCAGACGTCAACATATTAACCTCAGTGGTGGCTCTACTTCCTGTTCAGGCAGGCTGGGTAAGAAATTTTGGAGGGCAGACATAGAAGGGGCTGGAATACTGATGCATTGCTGCCATCTCTGTACTTTGATTATACCTTCACCATTGCAATGCTTGCTTTTAGACATAATACCTGTATATTGTTAGAAGCCTTACTTTTACCGTAAGATGCCTCATAGGATGTGATATACATCTGCAGCTAACACCTCTGAGTGACAGATAATATTCAGCAACAAAGAAGCCAGAGTGCAACCTGACCAGACTTAATGCATTGATGAGTCGGAGTACCAGCATCACTAATGGGTTAGTCATCATCTGCCACAACTCTATTTCTCTGCACTTCACTGCTCTGGATTTACCAGCTTCACAAATCAAAACATATGCACCTGTAAAAACTAATGATAATCTCTTAGTCACATCAAACACACTGCAATGATCTTGATATTTTTTTATTGCTACACTATAAAATATCTCCAACAAATAATCAATAGTGATTAAAGAATTAACTGCAATTATAATGGCTAAGTAATCTTTTTAGCTTCTAAACATCTAAGCTTCTAAAATGTGGGAATTTGGGGCTTTCATGGTTTACCAATACCAGAAAATTTAATATTTCCTGTTTTTAGACTGTTAAATATATACTGCAAAACATGTGGACATCACCTTGGGATATGTCTTGATTTTACATTCATTCGTTTAGTTTAAGAAAATCATGAGCCAATTATTCCATAATGAAAATAATAGCATGCAGCTCTGCTGTCAGTGGAAAATAACAACTCCAGTTTCAAGTCCTCTGCTAGGACAAGCAACAAACTACTTAAAGATGATTTTGAGAGCTTTCACATATCTTAAAAAAGGTAGTTGCTAACAAGTTGCTAAACTATAAAGGATTCAGGGAACATTAAATGTTATGATGTTGAACACGGAGACTTATATAATCACTACTCTGCCTTTACAGGGTTATTGGGTTTATACTGGCAATCACTAGCTACAATAGATCAAAAAAATGCTTTTGTAGAGAAGGTATGTAGGCTAAATCAAATTACAAATAGTAAGAGTAGGGGTGTAGACATTAAAGTTATTACTTCTGTCATCTGTAAAGTTTATCTTGCTGAATAAAAGGTATAAGGATCACAAACTTCTGCTTGTCACTTATTTTCTGCAGTAAGCAAAATCCCAATCGAAAAATCCCATTGGCTTTTTGTTAAAGAAACCTGAAAGATGCTAATGTCTGTGTTAGCCTACAGAAAATGTCACCCCTATGGCGCTCATAACAACAGAAGAAAAAGTGATGTACATATGCATTTTCCACAGTGTTTTTTTAGTAGATTAATGCTCGTTTAAACACAGAATAAAGGCAGTTCATATTACTGCACACATTAACGCTGCTCTGAACATAAATCCTATTGGGTTTATTGGACATGAGACTATTGAATTTATTAAAGAACCTGATGACTCACCAAATAATCATCTACTACTTCAGCAGTAAGACAACCAGTAGCAGGAGAAACAGATCTCTAAATGGATAAAGAATCTTATGGTTTTTAATACCAGCTTGCAAAACAGAGCAAATTTATTGTTTTCTTAGGAAACTGCAATTAGATGGCATTTTAATAAAATAAACAAAAGCAATCCACTGGTGAATCTTTGCATGAATGTCATGACTTTTCTAATAGTTGAAAGACTTATAATTATTATAATTACTGAGTGCACGCACTGTTTTTCCCCACAATGGTAATGATTCTATTCGTTTTATATAAATAATGCCAGTGAGACAGAATACACTTAATTAAGTCTTCAAACAGCCTGTGTAGCCTTGTGTATATTTCTCATGACCTTGGAATAGTCCTGAACATAAATACAACAAAGAGCCTAAAATAAAAATTGCACCATCTACATTTTCCCCGTTTTTATCTGTGATGCTCATGTGAGACAAATAATGCACAGGCAAAGGACAACTTCTTCTTACAGGGGTACTATCATCAGGTAAACCACTTCACATTACAGTAGCTTTAGAAATCAAATACTCATTTATAATATGATGAAAACAGGTGTTGACTAGGACGATAAGGCTTTGTTCACATCTTGACAATGTTCATTTTCCAATAGAAGCTCATCATTAAAAGTAATTTGAAGACAACATTATCCACAGCAGAGCAACTAACCCGTGCTGTACAATACCAGTACACCATGAAGGCAATTATAATGGCATTTTCATCCTTTGATGACAAATTGTTATTTTTTTCATGACTGTTGTTATTCACTCTGACTTGTGTTCCACAGGGATAAGATTTAGAAGAAGAAGGCATTTAAAACAACACAAACATACATTTGTCACAAACAATAGATTAATGGATTAAAACATTCAAATAAACACATCAGGTATTCTTCTTCTAAATAAGAAGACATTAATTAATGGTGCAAGAAAAATTATTGACATACCTCCAATGAAGAAAGAAAAGGAAACTGAAAGAAACATGCCAGGAGGTTCAGGTTGATATACAAGACAGCTGATAGAACAACTATTCTAAAAACAGCCGTTCAATGACTAACAAAGAAAACAGTCAAATTGGGGTTTGTTCACCACCATGAAAACAATCAACTTATGAAATACTGAGTGTAGACTTTTACTACATTGAATTGTGAATTGTTAAAACGAAGAAGGCATTGGGGAGAAAGACAGACAGACAGACAGGCAAACATATCAACTGACAGACAGACAGACATACAGACAGACAGGCAGTATTCCCCCAGTATTAGCATCTGCTGCAGAAACCAGGAATGGCTGTGAGATGGTGTTAAAAAAGAAGAAGAGGTTGGGAGGGGGACCTGGAGGGGAGTCAGGATGCTTATTTGAAAGACTTAAACTGCATGGTTACATAAGTGATATGGGATCCTCTGATACCATACACTTTCAGTCAATGTTGAGCTGCATTAGTATCCTCATCAGAAATCCCTGCCTCATGCATACTGCTGAGCTGCAGGCTTTCCCTTGGTGAACCTCATCTTGCCAGACAAGCTCACACTCATGCATAATAGACACGGGCATCTGTGTACAGGTTTTCACAATCAAAAGGTTGATAGGACCAGGATCTTAGAGACGGGAGAAATGAACAATATGGAGAAGCCTTTCCTCAGAAGTCACAGGCTCAGGTGATGAAAGAGTTGGCTCTAAATCTGCAACAAAAACAAGGTGAGTAGCAAACCCATACTCAGGCACATCCATACCAGATATATGAGTCACACCCACCCACCACTCTTCTTTTATTTCTTTGTTTTTCTTTACATCCATTGATTTTACGCAAGTACACAAAGGTGTCTGTGGGTTAGGAAGAAAGAGGTCACCCACCAATGCTTGTAGTTCAATACCTGCTTCCACTTGTCCTGCAACATACTGGACCCCAAAGTTCTCTGGGTGGGTCAGCCAACCAAGCACCTTGCGTGACAGCTGCAGTGCAGTATATTTACAACTTCTAACCTCATACCACTCTGCTTTGTACAAGCACACTATAAAGAAAAACGTATTGCTTGTACCAGCCTTGATGCCCTGCCTCCCATTTGTGGGAATGTGGAAGCTGTGCTGTACACAGTACACAGTACACTGTCTCTACTGCATCAGCATCAGATTGGTTTACAGTCAGCCTGGCACAGTGCAGGGATGTATGTCACCAATACGCGACAGCACAATCTGCAGATGACTCATTTTCCTTAATGAGTTTGAGTGAAATGTGACGGGTGGCCAAAGGAAAAAACAAGACTCTGCAGCCCGACCATATGTCTCTGCAGTCGGAGACTGTCGGAGTGAGGATTTATTGTTTACAATGAGCCCTGGTAGTCGCTTCAGCTCTGCCTGGGACTTCTCAGTCACACATAAAGAAGCCTGCAGGTGCTGCGCTGTGGCCATTACCAAAACCACATAGAGGAGAGAGCTGAGGGAAAAGGAACACAGACTATTGTGGAAACTGGCAAGCTCACTGGCTTCATGGAAATTTAGTGCTGTAGTGAAATTCAGCTCAGTGACACCATACCGCAGCGTGAAAACAAAGAAAGAGGGGAGACAGAGAGAGGGAACAAGAAAGAGACATGAGGAGGAACATTGAGAGGTAGAGTAATCCACTGCCTTATCAGATGGGTTAGGACGGTAAATAAAGCAGATCCAAAGCAGTTGAGAGGAGAGAGCATGCAGTGTGCTGTACCGTTTCCCTGTGTCTGTATGTGGAGGACATACATGTGTGGCAGGGAGACAGTATGTACACACAGTAGAAACACGCTTCTAATTGGGTTTCCATGTGTGCCCTGGCCCCCCTGACCACAGCTTCTCTAACCAAGAAGGAGGGGGGGGTGTCTCAACCTTCCTGCCCCCCTCTCCAGTTATCCCTCCCTCCCCATCCTATCCCATTACCCCACCCTTGATTACCCCACCTGTGAATAGTCCCAGTACCTTGCGCTTTTTATCCCGTGAGCGACTCCTCTTTTTGACGGTTTCCTCCTCCTTCTCTTTGCGCTCCTGCTCTGCCTGTGCTTCTAAATCCTTGTTCTTTCGGAGATGTTTGGCTGCTTGTGCCATGGTGTTGGTAGCGGGAGTCTGGGCAGCGTTGGTGTGTCCAGATCCTACGGGGGTGGTCTGAGGAGCGACAGTGCTGGGACTTCTAGCTGGTGCGGGCCAACACTAGCTCTGCCGCTGTGTGTTCTTCTATGGCCCTGCAGAGACTGTAAGCATGCCCACTCTGTGCCTCCTCCTCCTCCTCTTCAGCAGTGCAGTCACACACACACACACACACCGGCAGTCCTCAGCCGTCTGCTTTGGGATGCTACTGCAGCACCACGCTCTCTCTCTGTTTCTCTCTCTCTCTCTCTCTCTCTCTCTCTCTCTCTCCCTCTCTCTCTCTCTCTGTCTCTCTCTTCAATGCTCACGCACTCTCCCTCTCTAAGTCGATCACATCACATACAATTCCATCATTCAGTGTCTTTCTGCTGCTTTCCTCTGTGGGGTAAAAAACAATGGATAAACAGGTTTACCTTTTGTTGTAGTTTTCCTTTTCTATATATCACTCTTCCCTCCACTGCTTTAACAGGCTGTAAAACTGCTTTGACCAACCCACTCCTCATTGACACAAAGATTAAAAATGGATGAACTAACGGCCAGCTGAGGAGTAGCCTGAGAAGCTTTAAGTCAAGTCAGCTCTGCCTCACATTGCATTGATTTTGTTTTTTCCCCCCCTGTATTTAATTTCTCAGTATCTCATAGTCCTGCTGTGTGTCCATCTGTGGAGCTTTGCTGGGCTGCGCAGGGAGCCCATCGTCATCACAGCCAATCATGCCATCACACTCCCACACATGCACATACACATACACATATACCACAGGATAGCAGAGGAAAAAATATTTAAAACTACCTCTTATTTGTTTACTCTCTTTGTCTCTCTCTCTCTATCTTCCTCTCCTCCTTTCTGTGTGCTCCCTCCTCCCTATCTACCGTTCAGCAACGCTGCAGCAGACAGGACTCATACCCATTCAAGGAGGTTGGTGCATTGTGCTGTGAAGACTAAAAGGTTATCCCTTATCACTTCCTGGCCATAAATTGTAAGTTGTTAAACAGTAACACAAAAAGCTTTGCTTAAATGACTTCTTTACCTCCTTTCTTTTCTCATCTGTCCCTCATCTCCTGTTTTAAATGGGTAAACAATAATAGAGGGATATTATAAATATATGTACAGTAGCATAAACAACTTCTGTGTTTAGTGCTTATGTACAATGGATATGTGTTATAGAGAAAGCAGTGCAGGGAGAAAGGTGCTGATCGAGCTGACACTTGTTTAATGGTATTGCTCTCCTGTATCCCTCATTCCTCCTCTCCTCTCCAATCCCTCCCATCTCTCCTCCTCCTTCCAAAGCTGCTGACGCAGGCAAAAAACATCCTTTAACATCTTACTTAGCCCAGCTCACTAAACATCACACGTACTGTTCACACTGATACTGTAGACAAAGAAGAACACACATATAGTGTACGCACATTAACACGTGCCTGATTATACGCACATGAAGAAAGAAGAACAATGGTTATTACAGTTACTGTTGCTATATCTTATGGCTCATTTTAACTATCCTCTATAAATTGTTTTAGATGACTGCAGTGGATAATGAACAGAAACTGACAGGATACCAGAACTGCTTGTTGTTTCAAGCCATATATTATTTTTTATTTTTAGAGTAGTCAAGTTTTTCTGACAATTATCAGTTGAATGACTCATGATATTGAGTCTTATTTTAATTTAATTTGCTCTTCTAGGATTTAAATAAAGCATTTCCAGGCTGACTGTTTCTTTATTGTTTGATGGCAAATTATGTTAAAAAATTACAATTTCTGCCATCTTTTGAGCTTTCCACATACATTTCACTCATTACCTGCTGTTGCTTCCTCACCATATTACTGTACCTACGTCTCGCCTCTGTGTTTTTCCTCTGCTCTTCTGCCAAGGCTTCCACTGAACTGATAGCTGCATACTAATGAATAAGGCTGGTGATATTGCCTTCTGTCTGCAGTCCTACTACACAAATCACTCGCTCATGGTGTCTAACTATGACACAAACAAACGGATACAGTACGGATAAGCTAACAGCTCAGTGGCAAGAGATCCATCAAACCACGAAACTCTTGGGAAATGTGCTTAAATGAATCACTAGCAGTACTGACTGCTTCAGGAACCAGAAGGCTGTTGCTCAGTTAACTAGACTGACCTTGTTAAGCTGTAATTTTACTGCAGTAGTAGAGGGACAGGTTTGCAGTGAAAAAAGAAAAAACCTGGAAATGCCCTGTCCACTACAGGGGGTCCCACACTCATAGAATACTGACAAACCTGGCATATGTTAAGTTTGGAACAGCATTATGATGTATCATTGATGTGTCACAGTTAACATAAGTTCCAACTTACTGCCCTATATTAAATGTAATGGCTAAATATATCCAAATATGTGGATGGTTTTAGAAAAATATTGGTGTGTACAGAATGTCTAGGCCCTAAATTTGCAAATCTTATTTTTTTTCAATTCTTGTCAATACCCTAACAAAAGCTAGAGCAACCCATGATTAGCAAGAAGATTAACCACTTAGGTATTAGTACTTAACTTGTCATAATGTTGTGTACACGCTGTACTAAACTGACATGGTCTATTTAGTTGCTGTTATGTTTCAGTTGTCTGCAAAATGCAAACTGTCATCACAACATGATCTTTATTAACAGGATAAATTAAAAACTTATAGAATACAAAGGAAACTGAGAGGTTTGCAAATGAGGATCATGTTATATGACAAAACATATGAACAAATTAATGATAACATAAACACTTTTATAGGAATTATTAAAAAATGTAGTAACATAGAAATTGACAAAAAAAAACAACAACACACATATGCCTGCTTTTGTGTTTTAGGGTGCACCTTGTGCATGTAAGTCCGTCACTGGGGTAGTCCTGCCTATGACACAAAGCGACAGGTTGTGTGACCTGGGGGGAAGAAAGAAACACACAGATACTGCCCAAGCTCCCTTCAGTCAGCTTCTCTTCAGCCAGCACATTACCCGCTCCACTGCTCCTCTAAAAACAGCGAACGACAGAGCCAAACACACTAACTAAAGCAGAAGTAGACAGCCTATTCAACACACCATATGTACCCTCACCATCAAATCCAGACCCTCAGGACAGCAACCTAGAGTCTACCTAGTGCACAGTCATGTAACTGTTGGAGCCAGATTCAGTGACATATCTCAGCTTGAAACAGAAATGATTTGCTGAAAGCAGCTGACTAGTTTCCATGTCTTGAAATGCCACATTGTGCAGGTCAAGTGTGTGTTAACAAGTGAGAAGTAGACTGGCCTTTTGTACCAGCTTTTCTTGAAAATAAATGTCAGTTTTACACTAATTTACATCCACGCCACAAGTGAAACTCGTGAGACAATATTCTCATTTCCTGCTCTAATTTAGTCATCTTCCCATCAGGGACAGATCACATGGGTGCATAGGTCTGGAGAATATTTCTCAAACACACATTTCATTAGATCTGAGTCTGTCATAATGATAGCAAAGCTAATAATGCAGGTTATTGCTTTGCATCCGTCATATTCACACATCAGCAGCAGTTTTGGCTTATGTACAGAAACAGCCAACTGCGCTGCTGGTTTTTACTAAGTTGCTCATGTTGAATCCACCTCAACATTTCTAATACAGAGAGTCTCCAGTGTGTTTGCTGGCAGAGCTCCACAGCCTACAGTGGGATACAGTATTCTGCAGGCCAGTGCTATCCTCTGCACCCTCAACTATGGCTTATAGCAGAGTTATTTTGGCAACAGCATTAGTCACTGTCAGCCAAAATGAGATGGTGGTATGAACAAAAACGCTTGCTGTATTTGAGCGACTACAGTACTACACTGTGGACCATTTTCTGATTTCAAGTTTATGGTTGGTCGTCACATAAGATCAATTAGAAAGGCAAGAAATATCAAGCTGGGATGAATTGAGATCAGACCATGCCCTCTACTGAATAAATCAGGGTATTGCAACAAAGGAGTCAAGGACATTTGCTACGAGGGTCTACATCCACAGTAAAAGGATCTTGATAATAACCTGCTGTTGATATTTGTGGGGCTTTAATTAAAACACCACACATTGGAATTCAACTAATAACAGTGGTACACACTAATACATGTGGCAGAATCTGCTTTAATCCATAATACCAACAACTCTGTGGATCATAGCACCACAGTGGGAATACTACACAGCAGACCTCTCAACACATTACTGAAGTACACAGCCAACTCAGAGCAACACCACAGAATGCACAACTCAGTGCTGCTTTGAAAAGAAAACACACTGTTGTTATATAAACGTTCATATGAACAGTGGGGGGTGGTGCCAAAAATGTTTGGGGGAAGCTGTTCTGGTAAACTGACACAAAAATTACTGCTTACTTACCAAAAAGGGATAACAAAGCCCCGTTAAAGCAATTAGTAACCGAAAATCAATTAATCTGAGATCAGTCTGGGTTTATTATCGGCAACAATAAAACTGAGGAGATCTTTAAACCAACACGTTAAACTATTTATAACCCCCAACAACATATAAAATGTGAAAAAGTTACAATTTTAAGAGCTGAATTATTATATTAGAACATATAGCATAGCCACAAGACATTCAAAAGCCTCACATTACTGATAAATCAATGTAGTATCTTGTAATACTTTAAGTGCCCTGTTACAAAAAAAGGTTTTTTAAATTTCAACACAAATCAACTCACTGTCATGTTCCTGAAGCCATCCCAGTAACAGCAGCTGAACCTAGCTTTTGCTTCATCTGCTTCTGGTCTACAAATCTCTCTGTGACTTTCTGGTTAAAGTTAGTCTCAGTCACTAGTCTCTGCTGACAGTTTGGTCAATGGATTTACTCTGTTTCGGGCCCTTGCTTAAAGTTCAGCGCCTCCTAAACAAGGATAATGACTTACTGAGAAACATATTAACCTAACAATGTTACATTTTATAGGAAAAACTGATAAAATCTGATAAAAGCCCTCCAGGTAAACCACAGTTCTTCTTTTACATGCTTGTTATGGGCATTTCATCTAGTCTCTCTATTTGTCTGATGATTTTCAATGAGTTTCAACTGTCAGTGAAAAAAGTTGGAATTAGCCTCTCAATGGCTGTGGCTACAATTATTCCAATTTATATCTTCCAGAAATACGTTTTAGGTCTTATACCCCTGGAACTTTAAAATAAAAAACAAAACAAAAAAAGTAAAAAAAAAAAAAAAAAAAGTAGGTATGGTGAGTGGGACAGGAGCAGAGACAGAGACAGAGTAGACAATGGACCTTTTTCACACTTCCGCAGAGAATGGGCTGCTCAACTTCCGCTGTACGTCTTTACATAGGAACAGTGGCAAAATCTAAAATTGGAAGGCTTTGTAGCATACCCGAATGTTTGTCTTTGTTGCTAAAACAGACATACTTGTCCTTTTACTCGTTTTCAAAAGATCCAAAACTTAAAAAAGAAGGGGATCCAGGTGATTAGGCAAGAGGAAGCTGCAAGTTTTAAGTGCAAAGAGGTAGCAGGTAAGTTTGTATTTGGCAAATCACCCTGGAGGATTACACAGAAGCAGGCAGAAGACAAGCAGAAGTTGTCTCATAAACACTGTCCCAAGCTGCTTTCATGGAATAACTTTGTAGCACAACAGAAAGGAGAGAACGTCCATGAAAGGGCACCTAAATGTATAGCTGCGGAGGAAACGGTGTCCTCTGCGTCTGGTGTAAGTGTGGAAGCTGCCATGGATGCTTTTCAACACACTACTTTTTCCAGCTCCCCACAGGAAATAGACATATTTAACTAAACACAGATTTAAAAATTATTTTTTATTAATTGCTGGCATTACAATCATATGCACAATGCAACCGCAAGGGGGCACAAGCCATTGTCTTCTTGTGCCAGTCCCAAGTCTGGATAAATGCAGAGGGTTGTGGCAGGAAGGGCATACGACGTAAAACACATGCCAAATCAAACATGCGAATCGTGACAAAGACTTCCCGGGGTCCGGGTTAACAACGAACGCCACCGTTGCTGTTGACCTACAGGGTACCGGTGGAAATTGGACTACTGTTGGTCGAAGACGAAGAAGAAGAGGAGGAAGGTGTGTTCGTAGGCAGAGAGAGAAGAGGAAAGCTAAGAATGTAGGACTGACAGTAGGGACTTTGAATGTTGGTACTATGACAGGGAAGGCTAGAGAGTTGATCGACATGATGCAGAGAAGGAAGGTGGACATACTGTGTGTCCAGGAGACCAGGTGGAAAGGTAGCATGGCTAGAAGCTTAGGAGCAGGGTTTAAGTTGTTCTACCATGGGTCAGATAGGAAGAGAAATGGAGTAAGAGTTATACTGAAAGAGGATTTTGTGAGGAATGTTCTAGAGGTGAAAAGAGTATCAGACAGGTTGATGAGTCTGAAGCTGGAAGTTGAAGGGGTGATGTTCAATGTTGTGAGTGGTTATGCCCCACAGGTAGGATGTGAGTTAGAAGAGAAGGAGAAGTTCTGGAGTGAGTTAGATGAAGTGATGCAGAGCATCCCCAGAGGTGAGAGAGTGGTCATTGGTGCAGATTTCAATGGGCATGTAGGTGAAGGGAACAGAGGTGATGAGACTGTTATGGGCAGGTTTGGTGTTCAGGGCAGGAATGCAGAAGGTCAGATGGTGGTTGACTTTGCAAAGAGGATGGAAATGGCTGTAGTAAACACTTTCTTTCAGAAGAGGCAGGAACATAGGGTGACGTACAAGAGCGGAGGTAGAAGCACTCAGGTAGACTACATCTTGTGTAGACACTGTAATCTGAAAGAGATCAGTGACTGTAAAGTATTGGTAGGGGAGAGTGTAGCCAGACAACACAGGATGGTGGTGTGTAAAATGATGCTGGTGGTGAGGAAGATGAAGAGGACTAAGGCAGAGCAGAGGACGAAGTGGTGGAAGTTGAAAAAGGAAGAATGTTGTGTAGTTTTCAGGGAGGAGCTGAGACAGAATCTGGGTGGTTTGGAGGTGCTTTCAGATGACTGGACTACTACAGCTAATTTGATCAGGGAGACAGGTAGGAGGGTACTCGGTGTGTCATCTGGAAAGAGGAAAGCGGACAAGGAGACTTGGTGGTGGAACGAGGAAGTTCAGGAGTGTATACAGAGAAAAAGGTTAGCTAAGAAGAAGTGGGACCCTGAGAGGACTGAAGAGAGTAGACAGGAGTACAGGGAGATACAGCGTAAGGTGAAGGTAGAGGTGGCAAAGGCCAAACAAAGAGCATATGAGGACTTGTATGCTAGGTTGGACACTAAAGAGGGAGAGGTGGATTTGTACAGGTTGGCCAGACAAAGAGATAGAGATGGGAAGGATGTGCAGCAGGTTAGGGTGATTAAAGATAAGGATGGAAATGTATTGACAGGTGCCAGGAGTGTGATGGGAAGATGGAAGGAGTACTTTGAAGAGTTGATGAACGAGGAAAATGAAAGGGAACGAAGAGTAGAAGAGGTGACTGGTGTGGAGCAGGAAGTAGCAAAGATTAGTAAGAGTGAAGTGAGGAGGGCGTTGAAGAGGATGAAGAGCGGTAAGGCAGTTGGTCCTGATGACATACCTGTGGAGGTATGGAAGTGTCTAGGAGAGGTGGCAGTAGAGTTTCTGAGTAGTTTGTTTAACAAGATCTTGGAGAGTGAGAGGATGCCAGAGGACTGGAGGAGAAGTGTACTGGTACCAATTTTTAAGAACAAGGGAGATGTGCAGAGCTGTGGCAACTACAGAGGAATAAAGCTGATGAGCCACACAATGAAGTTGTGGGAAAGAGTAGTGGAAGCTCGGCTAAGGGCAGAGGTGAGCATTTGTGAGCAGCAATATGGTTTCATGCCTAGAAAGAGTACAACAGATGCAGTATTTGCTTTGAGGATGCTGATGGAGAAGTACAGAGAGGGTCATAGGGAGTTGCATTGTGTCTTCGTAGATTTAGAAAAAGCGTATTACAGGGTGCCGAGAGAGGAACTGTGGTATTGTATGAGGACGTCTGGAGTGGCAGAGAAGTATGTTAGAGTGGTGCAGGACATGTATGAGAGCTGTAAGACAGTGGTGAGGTGTGCTGTAGGTGTGACAGAAGAGGTCAAGGTGGAGGTGGGTCTGCATCAAGGATCGGCTCTGAGCCCCTTCTTGTTTGCTCTGGTGATGGACAGGCTGACAGATGAGGTTAGACAAGAATCTCCATGGACTATGATGTTTGCAGATGACATTGTGATTTGTAGTGAGAGCAGGGAGCAGGTGGAGGAAAATCTAGAGAGGTGGAGGTCTGCTCTGGAAAACAGAGGAATGAAGCTTAGCCGCAGCAAGACAGAATACATGTGTGTCAATGAGAGGGACCCAGGTGGAACAGTGAGGTTACAGGGAGCAGAGGTGAAGAAGGTGCAGGACTTTAAGTACTTAGGGTCAACGGTTCAGAGCAACGGTGAGTGTGGAAAAGAGGTGAAGAGGCGAGTGCAGGCAGGCTGGAACGGGTGGAGAAAAGTGTCAGGTGTGTTGTGTGATAAAAGAGTATCAGCGAGAATGAAAGGAAAGGTGGTCAAGACGGTGGTGAGACCAGCGATGTTGTTCGGCTTAGAGACAGTGGCACTGAAGAAAAGACAGGAGGCAGAGCTGGAGGTAGCAGAGCTTAAGATGTTGAGGTTCTCTTTGGGAGTGACGAGGATGGACAGGATCAGGAATGAGGACATCAGAGGGACAGCTCATGTTAGATGTTTTGGAGATAAAGTCAGAGAGGCAAGATTGAGGTGGTTTGGACATGTTCAGAGAAGACATTGTGAATATATTGGTAGAAGGATGCTGAGGTTGGAGCTGCCAGGCAGGAGGTCTAGAGGAAGACCAAAGAGGAGATTTATGGATGTAGTGAGGTAGGACATGAAGTTAGTTGGTGTGAGTGAAGAGGATGCAGAGGATAGAGTTAGATGGAGGCACATGAATCGCTGTGGCGACCCCTGAAAGGGAACAGCCGAAAGGAAAAGAAGATTACAATCATATGCACAGTAAGAATCATCTATGTTTACAGCATAATTATTTTGCTACATAAAAACTTATTTTTAACATGTCTCCTTTATTCTTTTTATTGGAGTATTGGAAGGACTTTGGTGCCTTGGCACCCCTATTGACCAGTCACCACTGCATATAAGTGTGAATACATTAATTCTATTAAGACTAATTCACTACGATTTTGATTAGCTGTTAATCAAGCAACAGAAATTCCCTGTTACCAGCCTATAACACCTATGGATTGTTTGTTTCTATTTGATTTTATATAAAGCCTTTTGAGGTTTTGGACTATTGGTTGGACAAAAATTGTTATAGATGTTTTTTACTATTTCCTGACATTTATTGAATACTAAAAGGTGTATCTGTAATAAAAATGAAAGCAACGTCCTGTGTAGGTAAAACAAAAGCTACATATTACTGTTTAAGTTATCTGAGCATTCAATGCAACCTCCTCAACCTTCAGCTTCAGAAACTGAGATGGATCGGTGCAACACAAGCAAAAACTTAATTTTGACACAGTTTACTAAACAAATATTTGTTGTGGATGTATTGCTCAGTCATTAGTCCCAGTTTGTTCAAGTGTTGATATTCTTCTCTGCACCCCCAGTAAAGTCTGGTGGACTTTTTCCTTCCACTCCATGTAGGAAGGGTTTACTGTGAGACCTGATATGTTCCTTTGGAAAAATTTAGATCTCTCTCTCTCAATTTCTCTCTCTCTCTCTCTCTCTCTCTCTCAATTTCTCTCTCTCTCTCTCTCTCAATTTCTCTCTCTCTCTCTCTCTCACTCAATTTCTCTCTCTCTCTCTCTCTTTCTCTCTCTTTCTCTGTGGTATTTGGTATCTTTCTCCTGCTCTCTGCTGGCACTGCACCAGCACAGAAAGCACTGATTGGGGAAGCCATATGGCAGGTAACAAACCAAGGACAGGCTTCTTGTCCACACTGTGCCATGGCTCAGGCATCCTGCCATCTCATCGAAGGGGCTCATCTGATTTGGCTCTGTATTCTAGGGAAGTATGTACTATAGACCAGAGCTCAGTGTAAAGTGTTACTGACACTGCAGCATCGCCGACTCAGTGGCGTTAACAGCAAGTCAGAGTAGTCTCACAGCCGCAGAGTCAACAGTGAATCTCACCATAATACCAACTGAGACTCGACATTGGTCTAAAGCAGATTGATAATCACTGCTGACATATACTGTGGCTCTGTAACAACAAAAAATAGTGTGTAGGCAAAGCAAGAAGTTTGTTTTCAGTGTGTAGTTAAATGGGGCTTGTCTAGTGTTCTTAACAATTACATAACTGGCACTATCTTTTTACAGTACCAGAGAGTGGTGCCATGAGCCTGATGAAATCTGCAGCACTTCATAATTGGAATTTAAAAAATAGCTCAGAATCAAATCCCTTGCTTTTGTGAAACATTTAGATCAGTATCTGACAGCAAATAACACAATAAGGCAGCCAAACTGTCACAGAGAACGTAGGCAGTGCTTGGCTTTGGTAACATACACTTAGCTCTCAAACTGGGAGTACAGTCTTTACGTATGTTAAAAAAAAACTTTTCTGGCGAGAGTTCGACAAAGAGAGACATATTCTTTTTTACAAAATGTTTAAAAAATGGAAAGATGATTATTAAGCTATTGAGTGTTTGATCCTTTAACAAACAAAGCAGAGAGGACATTTATCCAGTTTTCTTCTGCCATCTAGTGGTGTTACGCTGCACAATGCTTTTAAATACAACAAGCACATTGGATGATTGGTCAAAATAGAAACTAGAACTAATTTATTAGCAACTAATGGTTAACATAATAACAAAAGTGACTGTTTCATGTAAAGAATTTGTTAGAAGGTGATTTATTATTATTTATTTTTTACCTTAATACAAAGAAACCATGAAGAAGGTTGTCTGATCAGAGAAGAAGATCACGGATGAACAGTTTTATATGTGGTTTTGGACCCTGTTACTTTTCATGAACTTTTCTTAAACCATGTCAGATCTTATACTGATTTGTCTGAAATGTGATTTGCCTTCCAAATCACACATCATTTCCTTACCAGTATCAAATGGACATCAGCATGCAAATGCTCAACACCTGCTTAAAACAGGTCCACAAACATACCCCAACAAAACCAACATTTTCTAAACCATATGTCTTTAACCACATTTCTATGACAATAAAGTTATTGTGACTATTGTCAGTGAAAGTAAGATTAAGATGTCAGGGGAGGAAAATAAAGAATTAGAAGAAGAAAGGAAACAGAACAGGAAGTGTGGGGAAGGAGGAGGCCAAAGGTTGGCGTACGTTATCCTGAGTACCATTCCCTTCCTCTAGCTCTTCCGTCCTCTCATCCCTCATCCCCTCTCCTGTGCCTCCTCCTTCTTTTTGTATTTTTCTTTAATACACTTCTTACACATAGATTCTTCTTAACCAATCAATTAAGAAACTATTCCACATCCTGTGAAGAACACTGTCTTGTAAAGAAGATGGAATTATTCCTCACAGGTGTCCAACCCAAACCAAAAAACACTCCCTGCTAATTATCAGAACCCCATTGGTATCGATCTGTCACAAAAACAACAAGATCCACTGACACTCGGCCTATATACAGTAGCACTAACAGAGCATTATCAGGAGTAGGCAGAGGTGGAAACGAGAGTTAATAAATGGCTGCTGTACCATCTTCTTTGGTCACTGTAGCAAATTTCAGATATATTCCATTCCATTTAGTAGTATTAAAGCCCAATACAAAAACATCTGGCAAAACTGAATACAACCAAGAAACCCCAGAATACAAGAGCAGCCTCTGTGGACCATTAGAGTGATTACTGGGTATCTTTTACAAGGTGTAAGAGGAGCCAAAACAGCCTACCCTCATGACACCCAGAGAGTCATCACTTTGTTCCAATCTGTTGCTTTAGATGTACAGCCTGCCTCCTTCCACCTGTCTCCTATTCTTTCTTTCTAATCAGGCGTCCCTGCCAATCAATTTGATCGTCATGACAACATTTCACATGACGCCTCCTCCAAACATCACGGCCACCCACAAGCTATAAACAAAAACAAAACACACACACATACACAAAAACGAAGCTGAATTCCGACAGCTCAGGATTGATGAGGGGGAGTCCTGTCAAAGGCCAAAGATTAGATTAGGACTGAAGGACACACACACACACACACACCACAGCTCGGAGGCAGCAGGTGCTTTTGGTTAAACCTTAATTACATGATCTCTGATTTCACTAATTGATATGGTAATGACTATGTAATTAATGCAAAAGCAGAAATACCAGCAGCTCTCCTAATGAATGGATTTATTTGATTAGATATCCTCCTACATATTTATGCATGCTCCTATACTGAGGACAGCTAGACATAAATAGGTTGTTTGTGGTTGTTGTCACAGTGTGACTACTGCTAAGATGCCATAACTACAACACTGAACGTGACGGCGTTAACATACAGATACATACAGGAAGGTGCTTGAAACAAATCAAACAGAGAAAATATGTAGAGATCTTTTAAAAATTTAAGGCTTTCACAGGTAGGAGGTGCTATGGAGCTGCCTCACACACAGGCGTCCCAGTTTGAATGACTCAAGAGAATGATCAGCACCACTGATGTATGCTCTGAAATCTGAAAATCACAACAAAACTTGACCTGATGATATAGTGCATATATTGTGGCGTGAAGGTAACTCATATCTTTTTACAAACACACACACCTTCACTCTCTCACCGCTATAATTTCCCACCAATAAAGGGTCAACTGTGACAACTAGATGTGGCCCAAGTGCAATTACTCTATGCCTCTGCAACAAGCGCAAGGGCAGATAACACTTTACACTGAGCTCTGGAGGGACTCCAGCAAGAGAATTCACTGTCTGAGGATAAGAAATCACTTCTCCTGCATACATTGCAACATCCCTGCTCATGCTCACATTAATAAATGCCTCCACATGTCTTCTCCCATTCTTTGTGAAATATCTGGTGGGATGTGTCGTTCGGAAGACAAGTGAAAGCACATGTGCGCCCTGACCACATGTGAGGAGCAGAGACCTTCAGCCTCTCCATCTTTCACTTAGCTAAAACCATACCACCCACACACTTGTCTTGACATCTGGTCTGGACACCACTGTAGCTGTCTCTGTAGTTTGCAAATGAGAGAAATTAAATATTAAATAGAGTTTTGTATGGTCAAAAGAATTAACAGTCACTTGAAATGTGAATTTGTTATCTGGTACATAGCACTGGTAATATTCTATTGCAATTGATAATGGCACTTAGTTTTGTCTCCGAGGACTAATTTAAAGACACAGAGAATTACTCCTCTTTAAGAAGAAATAAAAACATTCCAAACAGTGGCCTAAATAACAGCTGTTCATACAACATTGTAAAGTCTTTGCGTGTGATTTTCATTTTATAAACCAGCTAGCTGATGTTCCAAAATGTGTGTTTGTTGTTTGCCATGGGCTATGGCTTCTTTAGCTGCGGAACTCCAACGCCGAACGGGATAACTTAGGAAAAGATCAATCAAAACTATGATGAAACAGAAAATAAAACTCTCCACATGCATGGCTTTGGAGAAGCTCTACACTAATCCTATTTGGTGAGACGGACATTTCAGGAAGTGCTGGCTTGCAGAGAGAGACAGGGGAAGAGCTAATACCATTAATGAACGGTGGAGCGTTAGGTGGTTAACTAACTTACCTCTGAATAATGTGTTTCTTACGGGGCCACTTGGCCTAAAGTTGATGGATGGCCTTACAGAAGCCGGGTCAATTAGCCAGGGTGGCTTTCCCTCCATGTCGGCTGCAGAAAGCACTGGCAGAGCTCCCACCTCTGTCACATGGCCTGGCTGTAATTAATCACCAGTGTGGGGCCTTCTCACCTCAAACCAACTCGCACACAAACAGCCAATACGTGCGTTTGGACCAAATTACATCCCCATTCCTCTAATCTGGCTAATTGTCAATATTATACCCAGAGGAGAAAAAGATCGTGACATAGTATTCCCTACCAACAAAAACATCTATCCTAGTCTGCATACTGCTCATTTTACAAAAAGATGTTTGGCAAATGTACTAACGAGGCCGATCAAAAAAATACATAGAAGTGAAACCATAAATTTTGATAGAATTGGCTTCCATATACTGTCTTTACTTTATGTTAAGTATCTGCAATTTACATTTCTAATTAACCAACGAGACAATCTGTGATGTAAATATAAGAAAAACAAGAGCCAAACTACAGGTTTGGAGGCAGGCATGACTCCAGAATTTACAGGCTGAGCTTTTTATTTTCTAAATGTTTTCTAATGCCATTAATGATTTAATGTAGCTTAAATGTTTGCACATGCATACGTAAAATAAAACAGGTTTATATTTTTAATTCCAATCAAAAACACACACTACATTTTTTCTGTCTTTAGGTATGTGCTTATACTTGTGGGAACCCTATGTACACCTATGAACCCTATGCATCCACAATCAATATAGGCTAATAAAAATGTCCTTTGAATCTACCTAAATAATACCATCAATAATAATTCACACATTAGTATTCTACTATAATTAAGGTGTTTTGGCCAAGTGTTCTTTAAAAGATCAGAAGCTAAATGTGCGCATTATATTGAGAATTTTATTACATTTAAATGTTATTTTCTGTTAGAGGTGTCATTGTAGTTGCTCTTCTCACCCTGTGAAGTTGTTAGGGTGCAGTTCTGTCTGTCGCACACAAGCACTCAGGTACGCAGAGCACAGAATAAGAAACAGGGACAGAGATGTCACTCAGTGCTCATAGAACATACTCCTGTCGTCTGGACAAAAGCAGCTGGCTGACAGATGAGGTTTGCATCTGGGGGCAGGGGGGACTATGTGTTGCTGCTGCCTTGCTGTGTTTGTTTGTGTGTGTGTGTGTGTGTGTGTGTCTGTGTGTGTGTGTGTGTGTGTGTGTGTGTGCGTGTGTGTGTGTGTGCACAAACATGGTGCGTTGTTCTTATGCATATGTGCATGCATGCATGCATGTCTGAGCGTTTGTGCACCTATGACTGTTCTTGTGTGTGTTTATATGTGTGTATTTTGTTGGGGGGTGGTCTCATGGGGCAGCTCTGTGTCTGTCCCATCTGCCACCCCACTCTACTGAGACCCAAGGGAATGGCAGAAGGGGTGGGGGATTCATTTTGGAAAAAGGAATCAGGGTCCAGTGGTCTAATGGGCAACAATGTGGGTTTTACTAAGGCAAAGGACACCGGCTGGGTGTGTGGAGGCCAATCTACCAATCTATTTGACAAAACAGTGGGCTACCACTGTCAAGCTCTGCCTCAGTCTGCCTAATAAGGCACGCACACCCCTGAAATTGTGCCTCAAATGAGGATGGGGTGAAATGTATTTTACACAGTTACACACACACTCACAGACCCACAGACCTTACATACACCCGGGGCTAATGTCAGCCTAATGCATGTCCATGCTGTGGCCGGAGGCCTAATTGGGTATATAAACACAAACACATCCCTTGAGAGGGAAGAGGGTGTATTTTGTGTTATATGCTCCCTGTAATCCAAAAAAGAAAATTCTGTACCTTAAACATGGAGCCACATCAGTACTTTAGCAATACTGATAATGAAAGATGACATGGTTTTTGCTTTCATGTGCCCAGCAGCTAGAT